>NW_010261247.1:12479-37208 GCF_000690775.1 Eurypyga helias
AATCAAGACCCATATGGCACCTACACTATCAGCTTTTTTTCTTATGTAAAGATCTACTTAAACTGCCTGCTTACTCCGGCAAACTATAGGTGTAGTTAGTTGACTCCAAATTTCACACAAGATTATAATGAAAAAATGTGCTGAAATTCCATAAAACTGAATGAAAAATAACATGCACAGCCCATACTTTAGACCTGCTGATTAATGTAATTTACCTGTCTTGTGTTTTCGCTACAAGATGGCAGCACAGAGGTGCCGCCCCTCAGAAGGGGTTAAAACTGAAATTGGGTAGATTTAGATTGGACATCAGGATCAGGAAGAAGTTCTTCCCAGAGAGGGTGGTGAGGCACTGGAACAGGTTGCCCAGAGAAGCTGTGGATGCCCCATCCCTGGAAGTGTTCAAGGCCAGGCTGGATGAGGCTTTGAGCAACCTGGTCTAGTGGAAGGTGTCCCTGCCCATGGCAGAGGGGTTGGAACTGGATGGTCTTTAAGGTCCCTTGCAACCCAAACCATTCTATGATTTTACAGATATGCTAAGCGTAGCCCTGAACCAGGGTGGACATCTAACAGTAGTTTAGATTATATGTCCTTATTCATTCCCCTGAAATATCACCTTGTTTTTAAAGTGGTGTGTTTACAGCAGAGATAGAGGAGAATGTTTCTTCAAACTGTTCTGAAATTTTGTAATGCTAGTTTTGAGTTAAAGGCTACAGACTTGCCCTCAGCTGAAATCCAAACATTTACATCTTGGTTTTGTCTTATTGGCTCAATGCCTTCTTGCTGAAAACTTTGAACAAAACTTAAACCTCCTGGGACCCTTAGACACTAGCCATGTTTTGAACACAAATTCCTCACTTTGATCATTTCTTCTGGTGAATTGTTTTAGGTCTCCATTCTGTGACAAGTAAGCAAATAATGATAATTTCACTTATATCAAGAGTTTTGTGGTGGATTACCTTCAACTTTGCTGTAAGCAGTATCAGTCCTGCTACAATGGGATTGTTTTGCAATTTTATTTCATGGGCAAATTGGAGTGTCGTGTAGCATACATAGCTTCTGTAAGGCTTCTTAAAAACAAAAAGAAGACCACAAACTAGATCTTACTTTTCACCTCTCAAGAGTAAAATTAGTGAGATTCAAGCCAAGAATAGTTAATTTTCTTTCCCAAGGATTATAGATATACACTATGGACCAGCATCACACTTGGCAACAGCACCTTTCTAGTTCTGAGATATCTATTTTTCAGGCATATTGGCAGCACAGAGAAACAGATGGAAGCATCTGGATGAGACAGAAATGTCATATCAAACTGGGTCTCTCATTGATTCATGACAATTGTTGTGTGTCCAAAAGTATGACAATCAGGTAGGTTTGTTTTTTGTTTGTTGTGTTTGGTTTTTTTTTTTCTCCTGCCACATGAAATAAAGTCATTAATTTCTGCATTTTAAGAGGAATATTTTTAATCCTGGGTGGTGTGTGTACATCATTTTGAAGAATAATGAACTTTTTTTTTCCTAAATGTTTTGTCCTAGTTCTTACGTAGTTAATTCAAGGCAAACCTAAAGGTGCATGTTGTATCTGAGCTCAGATTTGATCATCCTGATGCTGATTTTTGGTTTCATATCTGTATACGTATCCATGATAGATACGATTTGCTATAGATGTAGCAAATTCATAAAGGCTCATTCAGGTTGGAGAGCCTGTACTTTATCTAATTTTACAAGGCTCAAGGATAAATCTCAAATCTATAAAGCAAACTGGGAACCATAATATCAAGTGGATTTATAAAACTGCCAAGGTGAATTGATAATTAATAGTATTTTTTTCTAAAATATAAGTATAATCTGAATGCAATTCATAGACACTATTAATACAATTTTAAAACTAATGAATTACAATTAATTTTCATTATAATCTAATTAGTTTTGTGGATTTATGTAACTGGGACCTGAAATTAATGACAGATTTGTTTCTGTCGTATTTGCTATCCTCAGTCAGAGCTACTTCAGTCACAACAGCTAGACACCTGAGATTTAAAGTTTTTTCAGAAGATTCAGCTGCCTCTGTGTCCATGACAATTATTGTTATGCCTTCCTTCCATTTATAATGTTGTTTCCCAGACATGACCTGTGTTTTTCAGTGTGGTTGACATGATCTTGTTAGCAGTCAGAGCTCCTGTGTATCAAGCAAAGCATAGCTCACTGGTCGAGGCAAGTGATTTTCCCACTCTACGCTGCACTGGTATGGCCCCATCTTGAGTACTGGGTGCAGTTCTGGGTGCCTCAATATAAGGACGTCACAGTATTGGAGTGTGTCCAGAGGAGGTTGAGTAAGATGGGGAAAGGTCTCAAGGCCAACAATTACGAGGAGCAGCTGAGGTCACTTGGCTTGTTCAGCTTGGAGTAGGGAGGGCTGAGGGATGACCTCACAGCACTCTACACCTTCCTCAAGGGGGAAGCAGAGGACACGTTGTTGCTGATCTCTCTCTGGTGACCAGAGATAGAACATGAGCAAACGGAGGGAAGCTGCATCAGGGGAAGTTCAGACTGGACATTAGGAAAAGGTTCTTCACTGAGAGGGTGATCCATCACTGGAACAGGGTCCCCAGGGAAGTGGTCATGGCACCAAGCCTGTCAGAGTTCATGGAGTGTCTGGACAATGGTCTTAGTCATACTGATTAGTTTCCGGTTGTCCTGTGAGAAGCAGGGAGTTGGGCTCAATGATCCTTATGGGTCCCTTCCAACTTGAGATATTCTATGATTCTATACTTCTGTGATCCTTCCATCCTTTCCCCTTTCCATATGCCACCTGTCTTTCCATGAATCCTTCTAAAGTTATGAATAGAATTTGGAAGTGCTTAGGCAGTAGCAGCTCGTGTAGGAATGCATTCAGAGCTGCTGGATACTGTACACTTCTGATCTATTTCATCTAGGTATTTAACGAAGGAGAAAAGCCACCTGAAAGATTGATCAGAAGCTTCAGAAGTTTTGCCCTTGGTCTGTTTCACAGCTTGGCCAGTGGCAATGACACTCCATTGCCAGAAACACAGGAATAGTACATCTTCTGTTATTAGGTGTTTGTAATTAACATCAGTTATTTCTTTATGTAAAAGGACTTTCTTAGTGGCCTTCATCTCAATAGGAAAAAATAAAAAACTGTTTCAACATCTCTGTAAATTTTTCCAAAATCCATTAATATGGAGAAATGCTCATATAGAAGATTTTAGCTGTTCCCAGTCAGAAGTACCAAGTACTTTCACATTAAACAACCATCCAGATTGAATCAGTCGCTTTTTTAGTCTCCAGTGTATTTTTTCCCAATGATATAAGACTCCACAGAGGAAGTCTGCACAGTATTAGGCAACTCTGCTTTGACTTCTCTGCATAAATGAGAGAAAAGATTATGGTGATGAGCTGAGATCCTTTTCATTTCACAGCGTCATCCATAATCCCTACATTATCGCATGCAAGCACAGTAAGTTTGTGAAGGTAGATAAAACCAGTTTGTTGTTGTTTTGCCCACCTCTACAGGCAGTAGGAGACACAAACAGCCACTGTCATCAGCAGTTCCCCAGCTGTATAAAAGTGAAAGGAAATCAACTGATCAGGTTCTTCCATGGCCTGTCATGTAACACTTGTCATGTGCACTTTACCTTTCCAAGAATTATTATTCTCACTGCAAAAACCAAGTAACAATATTCTGTGTCATTCTCCTTGGAGATCTATAGAGGAGGGCCTACTGTACAACTGCTAAGAGCAATTGTTTTCTTCAAGTGGATCCTCAGAAAATGGTCCTTGAATCATATGGATTAGGTAGAAATTGCAACCTTTAACCATCTTTTCCTCTTGTACAGTGTAATGTTTCATGTTGCATTTCAACACTCTGCTTTTCTGTATGATGTCCTTATCCTGGATAGAGAGAGTAAAATAAAGTCTACTGGTAAAAAAGATTGTTTCAAGTTTCAGCAAAGGGAGAGAGAGGAATCTCAGGGCATTAACACTGCACCATCCCCAATAATCATTCGGTATAATAGAAAGATTCTGCTTTCAGAGAACTTCATAGCCCATCCCCAGTGTCGTGTTGCCTATTTTTCCAGTCCCTTTGAGCTACCTGAATTTTTAATACACCTACAACAAAACTCATTCCTTATAGAAAATTCATGTGCAAAAAACAACATTCAAGAGAGAGAATCTGCTGAAATAAATCCTTCTACTCCAACAAGCTGAGAGAATAACCTCTGATCAGGTCTTTAAGGTGCATTCTCCATGGGAAAGGGGAGGAATCTAGCTCACATTCATTGTCCTTGCTTTAACAGTGCAAAAACACCACCATAGAAAGAGCCTAAACTAGCGAACAAATACAGCTAATATTGGGTCAGAAACAATATTAAAAAAAAATAAAAAATTTTAATTTCTTGGGAGTTCAATCATAGTTAGAATTTGCATTCTTTTATTGTTATTACTAATACGTGTTTAATTATCTCAGTAGATAGATTTAAATTATTCTTTTTCTTAAACCCCTTTTTCCTACAGCCATTATCACCAAGTGAGCTCACAAAGGGAGGACAACAATCAACCTTTATATGAGGTGAACTGACAACTGTCAGCGAGTCTATTACTGACGCACAATTACAGAGTTCTCAAGAATGGAGGCATGTGCTTTCCAGCCCAGTGAAAGGACTGTTTGGGGAGTGGTGACACTAAATGCCATCTCACTAGAGAATAATCTCTTCTGGCAGGCAATAATCAAAACCCTTTGGCAAGCAGCAAGAAGGATGTTTAAACGACTTTTGACTTGGAAAATAAAACTGCTCATGACTATTCTATTTCCAGAGAAAAAGCAATGTAGGGACGCAAAAGCAAACACCTCACAAAAAATCCTCTGTTTTCAGCTAGAAAGAGAGTTCTGTTGAGTCTGGGAAACTGCCAGACAGGCAGATTCAGGAGCATTTTAAGATATGAAGATACAGGGGATTAGCAATAAGGAATTAGTCAGGATAAGAAAGTGTCCTGATTTTGGCTCGGTAGAGTTAATTTTCCTCCTAGTAGCTGGTACAGTGCTGTGTTTTGGATTTAGCATGAGAATAGTGTGATAGCACACTGATGTTTTGGTTGTTGCTAATGGGTGCTTATACTAAGTGAAGGACTTTTCACCTTCCCATGCTCTGCAGTGAGAAGGTGCACAAGAAGCTGGGAGAGAGCAGAGCTGGGACAGCTTGCCCAAACTGGCCAAAGGGACAGTCCATACCATATGATGTCATGCTCAGTATATAAACCAGAGGGAGTTGACCAGGAGGCAACAACTGAGGCTCAGGAACTGGCTGGGAATTGGTTGGATGGGTGGTGAGTCGTTGCATCACTTATTTTTCCTGGGTTTTGTTTCTCCCTCTCTTTTTGTTGTTTTCCTTTCAATTACAATATATTTTTTTTTACTTACTTTTATTTTGTTTTAATTTATTTTAATTTCAGTCATTAAACTGTTCTTAATACACGAACTTTCTTACTTTTGCTTTTTTGATTGTCTCCTCCGTCTCTCCCCCAGTCTGAGCGAGTGGCTGTGTGGTGGTTGATTACTGACTGAGGTTAAACCATGACAGAAAGTTTGCATTATCCTTATCCTATGTCTTAATGTAACATTCTTTGCATTTCATACTTCAGGATGAGTTATGTAACAGTTACCATTATTTTAGAGATGCTCAGAATGCACTAATATACAAAAGATTTAGTAGAAGGGCCTCCCATTCTTACATGCATACAGAAAGAACACACTTCCAGAACACTTTCTGCATGAAAATACCTTTGATTAAATGTGTAGTCATAATTGCATATAGATCAAAGTGCTAATCATCTTGGCTGACAGCACCAGTGATGCAAAGCACTAATATTTTACCCACTGTTCCATTTGTAAAATGCCCTCTTGGACTGTGAAACACAGACATGCTTTGCATTCACCAGTTTAATGTGTTTGGAGGTTCATAAAGCTGGGCTTCTATCTTACAAGCTTTTCTTGGCAGTTTTCTATCAATCAGCATCTTTTCATTAACCTGGCAGCCACTGTAAGAACCATTTAATCTCTGAGCAGTTCTGTCCTAGGGAAGCTGTCCTTCAGTACAGGTTCTTGTAGAGGTCCCTGTACCAAAAGGTCCTTGTAAAAGCACTCACAGCCCATAGCTCTAATTCTCTGATGATCTCTCTGTCCAAAGATCCCTGAACCAGTGAAGAATTTATTATGTTGGTCTCTTCCCATAAGGAGGTTTCAGGTAAATGGGAACCAATGATAAATTAAGCAATCAGGGATGCAGAGCAACAGTTAGTGAAGGAAAAAATACAAACGTATTTTTACACACTTAAAGTGAAAAAAGGGGCCTAGCTGCTCTTAGGTATGTTTATGTGAGACAGTCAGTGATAAACTGGCAAGCATACTGACAGAGTACTGTATTTTTCAGTACTCTATTTTTTAAGGATTGGGTTTCTAAAGTTTTAAAAAAACAGCACTAAATCAGACATCGGCAAATCTCTGAGCATCTTGAAGACACTGCCACGATCAGGCTTGCGGGCTTTGTTAGATTCATTCTTCTTACAGGTATTTCATGACAAAAATTTGAAAGGTGGCTCCAGAGCAAAGAACAAGCCAGAAGAAAATAAAACCATGAAAAGTTTAGAAGATTATGAAGATGGGCAGATTGGTATGTATTCATTAATAATCTAATTATCAGGATAATGAATGGCTGTATTGGGTCACAGGGCCCAATATATGAACATTGATATGATTTAATAATATGCAATGAAGAAGCAAATAGTACTGCTATAGCCACAACTGTCCAAAGATATGAGTGAGACTAGTGTGTATTAAAAAAATACAATACCTTTTATTAGACCAGCTGACAGAGCTAGAAAAAATACAGTGTCTTCTCCAGATTGGAAGCAGGATGTTTTTAAATTGGATGCTGTGTAAGAACAAGTGATTTCTGCTAAACTTCTATCCTACTTGGTATGGCCCAACTCTGATAAGCACATGTGGACCAGAATAGGCAGTTTGCAAGAGAATAGGTGTTAGGGTCATTAGATTCCAGTCCTGAAGAAGAGCAAGAACTATTGCCTAAATCATGTGAAACTTTAAGGAATTACTTCAGGAAAAAAATATTTATTGCACTGACAAAACAATAGCTGTGTGGGTCTGTGTTGGGTCTATGACTTTAAGTATTTGGTAGAGTTATGAGGTTTAGTTCCCAGGTTTGTCTTTTGAAAATATTTTAGAAGTCTCCTCTGAGTATCAAGACTGAATTGCCAAAGACATAGTAGCTGCTCTGTGAAAAACTTCTTCCCAGTGGTAGCTGTATATTATGTCCTGCATCGATTGCATGTGTGGATTCATTTTAGTACCCAGTGGGTGTGTTGTTTTATACAAGTAATTTCAAGGATGCTATTTTGTGCACTAGATGAAATTCTTGAATGCACATGTGTAGATGTTTATTGCGAGAAGAAACACTTTGTTCCATGTTGCTATGCATTATCAAATAGGATAACCAAAGGTCAACATGCTTGCCTCTATAAAACCAACACTCACAAAACTCTCTTAAACAGTCTAAAATTGATGTTCACAAAAAATGGGTATTATTCTAACGACATAAATCACACCTGAATATTTTGACTTACTACAGTACAAACTGAACAAAATACAACAGAACCCACTGTCCATAAACTTCTGCATAGAACAAATATTTTGCTAAACAAATTTCAATGTATATTGAGTTTTAAAATGGAAGTATGCACTAGACTTGAGCTTGTCCTATACTGTGATCTGTATAGTCAAATCATTAAATATGTACAACCTATTCTGAAGACAACCTACCCAGAACCCTTCTGCCTCTGTCGCCCTCCCTAATTTCCTGACCTTTCCTCCACAGCTCATCAAATTTCTCATCAAAAGCATGCTTTCCATAAACCAGCAGTCATCATACAAATGAAAAAAAATGTGAGAACAATTTCACAGGCACTGGAGTAAATGTTTCACTGGACCAAGGCAAGGTCCATGTGTTTGGGTAACCTTGACTCCAAATTCTTCTCCTTTTCCATACTGTCCTTCTTCCAAAGTGACAGTCCACCCATATTTACCCTTCCCCCAAAGGTCCTATATTTCTTGACTCTTATTTGGTATAGAATCATAGAATCATGGAATGGTTTGAGTTGGAAGGGCCCTTAAAGACCATCTAGTTCCACCCCCCCTGCCATGGGCAGGGACATCTTCCACTAGACCAGGTTGCTCAAAGCCTCATCCAGCCTGGCCTTGAACACTTCCAGGGATGGGGCATCCACAGCTTGTCTGGGAACCCTGCTCCAGTGCCTCACCACCCTCTCTGTGAAGAACTTCTTCCTGATATCTAATCTAAATCTACCCACTTTTACTTTAAACCTATTACCCCTTGTCCTGTCATTACAGACCCTTGTAAAAGGTCCCCTCCCAGCTTCCTTGTAGCCCCTTCATGTACTGGAAGGATGCAATAAGGTGGCCCCTGAGTCTTCTCCAGGCTGAACAAGCCCAACTCTCTCAGCCTGTCCCCATAGCAGAGCTGCTCCAGCCCTCTGAGCATCTTAGTGGCCTCTTCTGGACTCGCTCCAATTCGTTGATACAATTTTTATATTGAGGGCTCCAGGGCTGGATGCAGTATGCATATGATCATTTTTGAAATTTCTACCTCTGTCAGCAGTCCTGTGAAACTAGCACCTTCTTTGTGGTCTCTATACCTCTCATGTTAGTGACTCGTGTGCAGTACCCCATGAAAAGCATAGGAGCAAGAGACTCTTGTGTAGCTCTGGCTACAGGCTTAGCAGACCAATGAGGTTATGGTAAAATAAATTAGGCTTTATAGTATTTTGCTATAATGCATAAACAGTCACTGGTTATCCTGGGTGATCTTACATACTTTCGATCCAATGTTTTGGTGGTCTTTTACCGTGTACGGTTTACCTTTATTCTAACACAACAGTTGATACGACATTGATCATTTGGTATGATTCCTTCTCAGTGTAATCGTTTTAACAGGAATGCTGCTGAGCACATCTTGCCTCATAATGAAATAAAGTGAAGAATATTCTATTTTTGAGCTTTGGCTCAATGAGAAGCATTAGAAGGATTATGAAAAACATTTTTCCTACTGCATCAGCATGAAGAGAAAAATATAACAGGGTTATACTGGAATTGCATATAAACTGAACTCATACAATTTAGGAGATCAAACTGGGGAAGAAGACTGTTCAAAACACAAGAACAACAAGGAAGGACATTGTCTGTCCTTGTCAGTGGAATGCGCAGAAGATGTTGAACAGGTAGGTTGCCTAGAGGCAACTTAAACAACACCAGCTAGGATGTTCCAACAGGAATTGTCCCATTCAAGTCACCTTCCTCTTGCAGTATCATCTATCATATATTACATGATGTCCGAAGAAGAACAACAGAGCTGGTGAAGGGTCTAGAGCACAAGTCTTATAAGGAGAAGATGAGGGAACTGGGGTTGTTTAGCCTGGAGAAGAGGAGGCTCAGGGGAGACCTTATGGCTCTCTACAACTACCTGAAAGGAGGTTTGAGAGAGGTGGGGGTTGGTCTCTTCTCCCAAGTGACAATTGATAGGACAAGAAAAATGGCCTCAAGTTGCACTAAGGGGGGTTTAGATTGGATATCAGGAAAAATTTCTTCAGTGAAAGGGTTGTCAATCATTGGAACAGGCTGCCCAGGGAGCCTTTTACAAACTAGGAGCTTACAATCTGCTGCTCTGCCCAGGCAGAGCGGCCCTCTTTCTCGCATTCTGGAGGAGGTAGAGCACCTTGAAATTTAATAGTAGATTAAATGAAAGGAAGAAGAATAAGAGTGAAACCTTGGAAAAGTGAAAGGTTTTTCCATCCCCTATTAGTTCATATAACTATTCCATATTTTTGAGGCTCGTGTTGGGGGAAATTTGCAGAAACACAATGTGGTGTAGTCCAATTTGGATGTTGCTGCAATTTATTATTAAGAGGCCAGTAGAACTGTGAGCTTTCTGGACAGTTTGTGACATTTTGTTCTTGCAGCACAGTTTGTCTCCATAGGCATAAAAATAATATAGAGACCATACTGCAATTTTGCTCTTACATAAGCTCTTCTAGAAAGTATGATTGAGATATCTCTATATTAAAGGTAGTAATCAACCTTGGAGAGAGAGTTGGAAACCCTTTACTCAAATTGATGAACTTCTCACTACCTTCTTCCTGACATAAAAAAGGCAAAATGATGTATTTTGGAAAAGTGTTGACTCAAAGTATTTCTTGTTTGTAAGTGGATAAATACAATAACTGCCACAAAACTACCAAGCTGTAATATTTCCTATGTTGCAAACTGTTTGCCTTCTGCAGCTCTCTGTTTTGCTAGACTGGAAATTCAAGAGTCACAACTTCAGTTTGCATTCCAGTTACGAAGAGCAGAACATTTAGAATATTAATTTGTTTTTCTTATTTCAGTGTTTTTAGGTGTTTAGATCAAGAGGGTTATTTGACATTTGCTTGCACATGTCTATCAGAAGCCATAAATTTAATGTGATTGAGACCTTCATAATTTCTGACTATTCTGGTTTTGAAATAAAAACAATCCAATGCATAGCATGACTGGAATAACTAGGGAGAACATTTACTTTTTCAACCAGTCCTGTTTAGGTAAATCAACAGGCAGATTTCTGGCTAGTATGTTGCCAAGTATCATTTTGTTGCAGCTTGATAGAGGACCGACCAATAATGCAAACGAGATCAAGCAGGATAACTAGTTATCTCAATAAAGGAAGGATAATTAATCATATTATTTCTACTGGAAGGCAATTCCAGAATCTCACCGCTCTAGGAGCTAGGAATATATGTATTATTTTCAGTCTAAGTACATGGTTTACACATATCTTGTTCTTGCACCGATATTGCTTCTTAGCTTAGATAATAATTTCTCCTTCAGTAATGATAGTCTCCTGATATTTCTAGAAAAAGCAATAAATTCTGTAGAGATTTGTCCTATCCTTAAACTTTGCTCTGAGACTAAAGAAGCCATATTCTTTTAGTTTTGTTTGTCTGAGAAGGTCTTCACATTTGTCCTCATATCCCTTACCTTCTCTGATTCCATCTTTCATGAAAATGAGAGTTTACCAGATCAGGCTTCTCACCACCTTGCATTAATTATACTCTCCCTTCCTTCTTTCTATTAAAAATTAATCTCAGGATAAATGTGAAGTTAAAGCCTAAAATTAATTTTCTGAGAACTTTTTATCTTTGCTCAGTCACATGTTCAATGGTAGAAGAGTAAATTGTTCTGAACTGGCAAACACGTTCAAAGGTTTCCTTTAGGAAAGGAGAAACTTCTGCATTGTAACCAGCCAGGCATCCCTAAATTTGGCCTGTCACCAATTCTGGCCTCACCAAACCTCTTTCAGCACAAATTCATCTCTGCGTACACATGCATGTAATTCTGGATAGACATGCACTAAAGCATGAAGTAAATCATGGATATGGGACCGATGCCTTATTGACAGATTTACAAATTTTGGGGGATTGATTAAAACTTTGGCCTTGTTTTGGAGAGCAGCATTTCTAGGAGATAAAGTAACCTGATCAAATTATTGTATACTGTATTATACTTAAGTTTATTCTGTTAAAAGAATTTCTCAGTATTCCATGTGGAGATCAAGGCTTGGTCTTTTTGGCCATCAAAATCACATGGTTCAAAAAATTTGTCTATTTATACTAATTTCCTGCCTACAAGTTTGATTGAACTATGTAATCAGACTAAATTTCTACATCATTTTGGCCTTTTAAGTTACAAAAATCATCAGAACTGAAGTAATATAAAATTGAAATGAAGAGCAATAACTATCTGTATGAAATCTGTGTTTCTAATATAACTGTAAGTTTTATTAGTTGGATTTTTAAATGAAAATTATTTAAGTGAGAACTAATGAAAAGCAAATATTGTTTATTTCTTCCCAATTCAATGTAGATGTGATAGTCAAATAATGGCTCATTATGATACGATGCAAATAGTTTTAATTTCAGTTGATATACACATTCCTCCCTCCTTCACAATCTGTTCTCTCTTTGACTTCTATCCATTAAAAAGGTCAACTAAGTAATTTGGTCTACAAGCTGAGGCAATAAATGGTACCATTAGAAGTAGCAAAATTTGTATGAGTCCAGTTTGTCTGTATGCCTACTATATGTTTTTTGCAATGACCTTTCCACACAAGTAGTTTTTAAAAGACATTCTCCAAAATGAAAATTTAATCCCACAATACCATATTTATATGCACATCTGCTACCACTGCTCTTATTTACATGTTGCTGGTGATTTTTTTCCTTTTTTTTTTTGTCTGATTTACAATAAATACATTTGTTATATCAGGCGTGAAGTATAAATATCACATTCATCAAACTAAACAATGAAGATAGTGGTAGTTTATATCCAGCCAGATGACCATGGAAGGTGTGTGTAGTTCATAAAGCTTCAGTAAATCCAAGGGCCAACATAGGATCTGAGAGATTCCCATATCCATAGGCTTGTTTCACTTCTGAACATAGCCCAAAAAGATCACATGAAGGTGAGATGCAGTAACACTGGAAATGTTGCAGAATGTTTGTAATAGAAAGAAGAAGGTATTGGATGCTTTTATGTCAAAGACACAAACCAGCAATGACACTAAAAAAAAAAAAAAAAGCTTTCAGAAACTCAGTGAGAGATTCCAAGTGGATCGATAATAAATGAGGCACAAAGTGTCATCTGTCAGAAGAAAAACAAGTACTTGAAAGGACAAGGGTCTCACAAAGTGCTGGTTAAATGTAATATGCTACGTGAGGATGCACAAATGTGAAATGCTTCAGTGAAGATGATGAACATCAGGTCCTCCACCACATCAGGAAAACAGATTATTCTTGCAGAGGTACATTATCATTAAAGTTGTTACCATTTGTGTAATGAAAAAATAAGAAGAAATAGTAGACGTGGAATAGTCTGGGAGGTATGATCCACATTCCAACTGTTCTAAAAGACTACAAGCTCTGAATTACTTGCATGCAACAGAAATAATTTCTTTGCTAATCCCACTTACTAACAAGTTACAGCAAATCTAGCTCTATCTGTGAAGTAACATGGTAAGCTGCTAAATAAAGGGTTCAGCCATGAACTGCATCCATCAAAAACTGAAGGTCAAATTGAAGGAGTCCTTCATTTTATCTCTACTGACGAAAGAAAATTTATTGCATATCCAGGATAAACTTGCCATACATTATCTACTGCTAAAAAAGAAATAGTTGAATGCAGCCAACTGAAAAGCAATAAATATCCACAGAGTTTTGAGAAGACCTGATTTACAGATAGGAGGAAAAAATTAAAGGAAAAAATACAGATAAGTTCTGGTATTCTCTACCTTGTATTCCAAATAAAGGCTCAAGAAGTTTTCATGCCAATGTATTAATTAAATTAATCAGCTAGGACTGAAAAGATGATAATATTATTTTGTCAAGACTTAATTCCTACAGTCACTTGTGGAAAAAGTCATCCACAAAAGCTTCAGTGTAAAGTTTGAGTACTAGAAGACATGGGATACACACTGCAGTTAATTCACTAACTGGAGAGACTGATAGAGCCCTGTGTTTGCAGAAGCATGACTTGTGCTTCATTCACTCCTGGGTGCATACAGCCATGACTTAGGACAATGTGAACAGACCTGAGGAGACATCAAGTGCAGGGGGAACATTCCAACATTTAAATAAAACTCAGTGGTCAGACTGTGGTTATTAGATTGCAGCCTGAAATGCTATTAGTTAATTTTATGAAAATTAAACAGAGAACAATAAGCATCATAATGTTGATTTTACCAAATCAATCTCCAGTGTTGCAGAAAGCTTGTAGTGCTTGCAACATAGATCTAGAAAGATGCAGAATCATAGCATATCTCAACTTGGAAGGGACACGTAAGGATCATTGAGCCCAACTCCCTGCTTTTCGCAGGACAACCTGACACTAAACAGTATGACTAAGAGCATTGTCCAGATACTCCTTGAACTCTGACAGACTTGGTGCTGTGAACACATCCCTGGGGAGCCTGTTCCAGTGACCGACCACCCTCTCAGTGAAGAACCTTTTCCTAATGTCCAGTCTGAACTTCCCCTGATGCAGCTTCACTCCGTTTGCTCATGTTCTATCTCTGGTCACCAGAGGGAGGAGATCAGCAACAACGTGCCCTCCACTTCCCCTTTGAGGAGGGTGTAGACTGCTGTGAGGTTGCCCCTCAACCCTTTCTACTCCAAACTGAACAAGCCAAAGGATCTCAGATGCTCCTCATAAGTCTTGCCCTCAAGACCTTTCACCGTCTTGGAAGTGGAGGAAGATGACACCATAACTATGGTTCATGGATCAAAGAAGAAAATTCTTTTACAGATCCTTCCTTGTTTCCATAAATAATAATCAGACTGAATTACATTTTACATTCTGATCTATTGTGTTTTCTCAGTCAGATGAGATAGTATAGGCTACCCACCCGCTGTCAGTATCCCAGCACCAAAGTTGCCTTTTGTCTATCTTCATTATGAACCAAAGCTTTGCTGAAGCTACCCAATGCCATTTGTATGTTTGACATATGCAGGGGTGAAAGGATGAACATGAAAATTCTAGAATATGTCTCCACACATTATTCTCAAAACAAATAACTGGTGCAACATCTGCAAATTCACGTGTGAGACATCATTTTTTTAAAATTATTCTAGGAATCTAGTTTAAGGATATATTCAACAGTAGTGGGCAGAGGTATCAATGTTGTAGTTAGGCTTATAAAGTCATACATGAGGCACATCTCTAGATGAGTATAGAAAGAATTTCTTCCTTGGTTACAAGACGATTATATTGTTGATGTGTTACACTTGAAAGAGGCATTTAAATTAATCAGCAGTGATGATATCTGCCAAATGCATGTCAGTGTTGTCATTTAAAATTGTTTATTTTCATGAATCATGTGGATTGCTGGGAGATTTTTTTTTTTTTTAATAATCACAAACTACTGGCAGGAAAAAACATTCTGATTTTCTTACACTGGTATCAGACTGGGATTAGAATAACCTTCAGAGAACAGGACTGATTACCCTATTGCATCCCACAATTCCCCTGACTTCTGTATATGATAAACTAAACTAAGCATAATACGGCTCATCTAGTGGTTAATAATTCCTTATACCTACTCTTCCATTTCTTAAATACAAGCATATATCAGTTTAGCTGGGACATTCAATCAATTTTAAAAATCTCAGTGTTTTTACTGGAGGACAGGTAAATCAGGAGTCAGTAAATACTGATGCTCAGATTCTAGGAGGCAGGAGGATAAGGAATACTGTGTGCAGTTTTGGTTCCCTCACTACAGCAGAGGCATTGAGATGCTGGAGCATATCTAGGGAAGGACAGTGAAGCCCCAGAGCACAAGTCCTGTGTGGACCAGCTGAAGTAGCTGGGGTTGTTTAGTTTGAAGAAAAGGAGGCTCAGGGGAGAACTTATCGCTCTCCTGAATTACCTGAAAGGAGTTTGTAGTGAGGTGGATGTCAGTCTCCCAGGTAACAAACAATAGGATGAGAGGAAACAGCCTCAAATTGTGCCATGGGAGATTTAGATTGGATATTTGGAAAAATTTCTTCACTGAAAGGGTTGTCAGGCATTGGAACAGGCTGCCCAGGGAAGTGGTTGAGTCACCACCCCTGGGAGTATTTAGAAGACGTGTAAGTGTGGTGCTTAGGGACATGGTTTAGTGGTGGACTTGGCATTGTTAGGTTAATAGTTGGACTAAAGGATTTTAAAGGTGTTTTCAAATCTAAATGATTTTATGACACAATGATACTAATTTTCTAACTGTGGACCACTAGAGGATACCGTGTTACAACCTGGTATCTGAGATATGATTCTCCTATAGAAATCAAGAGAGAAAAATGATGGAAAATTTCTTTCCTTTTTTTTTTTTTTTTTTAATTTTTATTCAGATCTACAGAAACTTGGTGTTGAAAAAGCCTAGCAGATATTGAAGCATTGCTTGAAATGTTAAGGATAACTGAATGATGGTATGAAATGTGCATTCATCACAGAGCTACCAGGACTGTGTATTTCTCTATGCGCTTTTTTAAAACTATTGGCCTGAAATGCGGAAATGCTCCCTGCTGTAGACTTCTACCTCATAATGATTCCTGATTTATGAATGATAGTCATGAGTATTAAAACATGAAGGAAAAAAAGGCTACTTGTATCTTCTATGGAGAGAGGGCAGCCTCAATATTTTCCTAACTTTTTGGACCCTGGTTTGTTGCTAACATTTGTGTCCAGTACACATTCCTCATTATATGCCCATTGACGTTTAGCCTTCAATAATGTGTCTCCAATCAAGCAAAGTTTGCCAAGCCTTTTGACATATTGTACCACAAGGGTAAGGCTGAGAAAATAAATTATCCATCTGTTCTTGTTCGACTGCAACAGAGGTTTTGGCTTTTAATATAGTAATAAGAAGCAAAGAACAATTGTCAGTGATAAATGGTGGCTTATACATATTGCTACCACCATGAAGTGAGACATAAAAACAATGCATTGCTGCTAGATTTTTGTGTGGGACATGGACATTAGAGATTAAACTACTTGTATTAAACAAAGCTGCACACAGTGTGGGCAGATTCAGTCAGGGAAGAAGGATGACACAGAGCAGCTGCAACAGAAGTAATAAAAGAAAAGCTGAGCAAGGGAAAGTTCCTACTTGGCAAGAGTCTTGTCTTTTAATTAATAAAAGAATCAAATATAAATCCCTTTCCACTGTAATTCTATGGCATATCAACTTTAGAGTAGTTGTTTGAACTCTGGGGGGAAAAGGCAGCAAGTGATCAATACAAAATACTTATTTTAATATTTTTTTTTTCATAATATGTGAAATGGAAATACCCATCTCTTCATTCTAATATTGTACATTGATTTAGTGACACAAAAGCAGCCAGCAGAGAAATGTGTCGGTGGTGTCTAAAGGCTCAGGTGTAGCTCATGTCATTGCCCATGATGAGTGATCAAGTCTGAGCTTCCAAAGGTAACTAATTCCAACCAGCATTATTGCCAGAGCTACAGGTGATATGAGCAGAGATTCCAGAAGTCGGGAACTAAAAAATAGAATATTATTATTTGGCATGACTGATACCATAAAGAGCCAGAAAAAAAATATACAGGTTAAAAAAGAACAAATGCACTTACGTGGTTTCTCTGATTCTGATTATAGAATCACAGGGTGGCTGAGGTTGGAAGGCTCTTCTGGAAATCACCAAGTCTAACCCCCCTTGCTCACACATGGCCAACTAGAGCCTGTTGCTCAGGACCCTGTCCAGATGGCTTTTGAGTATCCCCATGAATGGAAACCTCACTGGGCAACCTCTGCCAGGGCTCAATCTCCCTCACATTAAAAAAGTGTTCCCTGATTTTCAGAGGGAACCTCCTGCATTCCACTTCTTGCCCACGACCTCTGCTCCTGTCACTGGGGAACATTGAAAAGAGCCTTTCCACCCTTCCTCCAGGTGTTTATATACATTGATAAGACACCCATGGGCCTCTTCTCAAGGCTCAACAGTCCCAGCTCTCTCAGCCTTTCCTGATAGGAGAGATGCTCCAATCCCTTCATCATCTTACTGGTTCTTAACTGGACTCAATCCAGTAAGTTCGTGTCTCACTAGTGCTGGGGACCCCAGAAATGGATGCAATACTGCAGAAGTAGTCTCATCAGTGCTGACTGGAGGGAAAATATTATTTTATTAAAGTAATGAAATCATTTTACGGTGAACTTTACAGGTAAAAGAGTATCAATTGTTAACACAAAATGGGTATAATTATGTATATCTATGAATAGGCATTTTATCCTGACTTTTTTTTTCTTCTGCCAATTCAGCACTGTCCAGCCATAGGAGACTGTCACCTTATAATTGATTCTATCACTGGCATGCTCTTCTTATACTTGAACCAAAAACAATATACTTGCTTGTGTCATTGAGTGCGACCTTAGAGCACCATCAACTTCCACGTGGAAGATGCAGCAATAGTGAAGACATCCACGGATTTAATTAAATCATTGTTTCTTTTCCCTGTGTAAGGACAAAACAGTGACTAGTAATGTTCATTTTTTAATGATGTAGGATGGTTGTTTTTTTGGTTTGGGGTTTGGGTTTTTTTTCCTGTTGTTATTATTGTTACCGGGGAAGTGACTAAACAGAGCCTTCAATACTGTAGTCATTCTTGGCTTATTTTTTTGCATCTTACCAAATCCTGGTGATGCTTGTGATGTTACCTAAACTCTTTTCTACTCTTTTCTTGTTTTAATTTCAAAGTTTAAACTTTTAAGATACTTCCATCAATAATGATGTATGTTAGTTGTGTATCAGAGTTCTGTTGCACTTTTTATTTTTAGTAAAATGCTTCCATTAATAGGCAAGCCTCTCCAAACAGAATTTCATTTTCATTTTAATACAATTTGACCTTCCTGAAAAAAATATAAAATGCAAACTTTAGATCTGAGTTTACTTGATAGGATCAATAACAGGATACTGCAAGACAAGGCATTCCTTCAAAGCATTTGCTTTCCTAAGTCTGGATGACAGTACAATACAGATCAACAGGTTTCCCAGCCTTTGGGTTCCCTGGCTTTAATAACACCATCCAACTTGCAAGAAAGATTTTTGAAACTGTTCATGCATCAGGAGAAAATACATAGCTTGATAAATAATGAAGTTTTGGGTTGCTGTTTTCCTTGATGTGCAAAGTTCACAGCTGTTCATTTCAAAGAGAGAATTGGCACCATGATTAAGGCACGATGTATGCGATATTATTTGGTTAGCGGTAGAAATGCAAGAGAATGATATCACACAAAACCATAAATATTGAACAAATAAGTTAGCTCTGAATTCTTTAGAAGGCTGGTGTTATGTGTGTACTGGGGATTTTTGAAAGAAATATGAGTTAGAAAAAACATTTGTTGATCCTCTCAATCTGGTCCCCTTATTATCTCAGCAAAACTTTCCCTGGATGACTCACAAGTGCAGTAAACTAACACATTTTTGGAAGTCATACCTACAGGTACCTACTAGTGCAAATACTTTGTGAATGGTGAACTTCAAAGAAAAGGAAAGAATCTTGTTTTATCAGAGCAAATTAAGGGAAGAATTTTAATCTTAACTTCCAAAACCTCCAGGATGGATCTCTCAGAACCTAGTAGTCTCACAAGAGGGCAAAATTATTGAGACACAGATTGTCAAATGGCAGGTTTTGCATGGGAGGCTGACATAAGCATTGAGTGGATATTAAGGTGTTCTGAGGCATTTTCATTTAGAGCAAGTGTAATATTTATGGGATTTATTTATCGGCCACAGTAGATACATATTTTTTCCCAAAGTCATAACACCTTCTAGAGGATAAAGCAAAGCATGCAAAGAACATACAAGAAAATCAGTTTCATTAGCTAGCAAAGGTCTTAAACTATCTCTTATAACTTCATGTTTGTTGATAAATGGCAATGGCAGGGATTACTCTTCATTGCAAGATAAGAAGAAAACTGAGTTAATGTTGTATAAATGTATTACGAGCTACCTGTGTTTACCTGAACTTGATTCAATAACCATGCGTACACCACCCGTTGCAATATGATCATGATACTTTACAGAAACAACATAGCAGTTTTGCTGGTAATACAATACCGACATTGCTGACTACAACCTTTACAGTCTTACCTTTAATCAGTAAGATCAAGTAGTATTATTGAGGCAAAGAAACACAAAGATCACCTGCTTTTGAAACTGGATCTTACACTGCATAGCTTATGTAATCTACAGCTAAGGCTCAGATACTCACAGATATTCAGGCGCATCAGGTAGGACTGAATCTGCCTCAGTCTTGAGCTCCACTATATTTGTGTTTCCTGTCAGATATCTGGGAGTGTATCCATGTTCCCATTGTGTGTTTTCTGGATCACCCCTCTGATGAACCCAATTCTCCCAGGGTACTGTCCAGAGAAGCTAGCAGTCCTGGGGCTTTGAATGTTTCTCTAACCAACTGGTTTATAAGGTATTTACTGAATTGATGTATTTAAACATGAAACCTATCGGAAACACTTTTACTCTGGCTTCCTTCTAGTTTTATTCTTGAATCCTATCATATTCATGGGGGTTTTGAGTAGGAAAATCAAATGTCAAGGGAGTGTGATAATAATTTCATATTGGCTGGGACTGGCTCTTATTCTGTTTGATAAACCAGGAAAAACTATTCGCCATATAATCCATGAATAAAAGATTCCTTCTAGAAATCACTAATATTTATGGCTTTTTATCTCAGGCATTAGATGCAAGATTTACCTGTGATATCAGAATGCCAGTGAATTAGTATGGAAATAAGACTGCTGTGGTATTTCCATACAGTATCTTGTCACTTCTTGTTTAAGAAGAAATAGAAACATCGTATGTAACAATCTGACTGCTTTGGCAGACACTCTCTAAAACGACTTTAACTCTGACAGGGTATGAAAACTGTCAAAGTATTGTTTGTGTTTACTCTTAAACTAGAAATTACTCAAATTACAGTTTCATCTTTAGAACCAGTTATCTAGTTGGCAGCTCAGAAAGTTCTTTGAAAATTGGTATTTTTATTAAAATCAGACCCTTTTAATTCTCTGCATTTCTGTTGTATCAGTCAAGATTTAGATGGTCCATATTTACTGTTCTTTTTGAGATACACTATAGAGAGCTTTAACATACTGGTGGTTTTTTCATTAAAACACAAAGCACTATAGCTCTTGGCCTTCTTTCTGATGTTATTTAGCTTGTAGGGTTGTCTTTCATTCACCTAGCTGATCTGTTCAGAACTCTCCTTCCATCAGAGTGAATGGAAGCAACCTTTTCTATAATTGGCTTTTCTTGGAAAAGAGGGTACCATTTCTCAGTGGATAATAAATTATGTTAATCTTCTGATTCCTCTCATAATGCATATCACCCTTTTTTAAAACAAATGAAAAAAAATTATTCAGGAAAAATAATTAGAAGTGAAATTGCTTCTCAGCATTTCTGTTTCCATGAAAACCTCTCTCACCCTTAGTTTTCTATTGGACATATCTAATCTAATCATCAGCTGTCACTAAGTAATTGAAAACCCTTGAGTTTGAACTGTTCTAGAGCCAATGATACATGTCTGTTCCTGTTATTTTTGGCTTTAGAAAGAGATGGCTTATATGGAATTGCTCTAGGTGGTTCAGCATTCAAACTCACTTTGCTTGCCAGATATATATGTGTGTCTATACATATACACACATATTAACCCAGTGAAATTGATATCAGAACATACTGCAGCATTTTCTATTTTGTTTAGACATGCATTCATGTCTTTCAAATACCTCATTTATATTATAATGTGAAAAAACTCTGAAGTTTGATGATGCCCAAAGGGTGCTTTATAATTCCTTTGTTTGTCCTCCTGATGCTGCATTGCTTATCATCATTCAAAGCTTTGATGTCAAAACCCTTATTAAGCTTGCAACCTTGTTGAAGCCCTCAAAACATTTCATTACTGATTTCAAATTGTCTCCCTAATCAAGTTCCTGTTCTCTTATTATGACATCTCTTTTCCCACAGCGTTCTCCTAGAGAAACTGGCTGCTCATGGCTTGGACAGGCACACTCTTTGCTCAGTAAAAACTGTCTGGATGGCTGAGCCCAAAGAGTGGTGGTGAATGGAGTTGGTGGGCAGTCACAAGTGGTGTTCCCCAGGGCTCAGTATTTAGGCCAGTTCTGCTTAATATATTTATCAATGATCCAGATGAGGTGATTGAGTCCACCCTCAGTAAGTTTGCAGATGACACCAAGTTGGGCGAGAGTGTTGATCTGCCTGAGGGTAGGAAGGGTCTAGAGGGGGATCTGGACAGGCTGGATTGATGGGCTGAGGCCAACTGTGTGAGGTTCAACAAGGCCAAGTGCCGGGTCCTGCACTTGGGTCACAACAACCCCCTGCAATGCTACAGGCTTGGGGATGGTTGAGTCAGCATCCCTGGGGGTATTTAAAAGACACTTAGATGTGGTGCTTAGGGACATGGTTTGGTGGTGGACTTGGCAGTGCTAGGTTAGTGGTTGGACTCAGTGATCATAAAGGTCTTTTCCAACCTAAATGATTCTATGATTCTGTAATTTATGTGTATTTTTTCCTCTCCTCATACTTCTTAAAATGATCTTAAAATTTAGGAACACAGAACTGAAAGGGACATGCCTGTCCATAAGTACAGTCACTGACCCTACAGGTGATAAGGACAGATAATCACTGGCTTCCCTCTTCCTTTTTAATGAGCCTCTTGGTAAAAATCTACCCTCCTCTACAGTATCTTCAAGTCCCTTATCACAGTTTCCTTCAAAAGAAACAAGCATGTAAAAAAAAATCTGTATATGTATACATACACATGCACAAGGTAGTGTAAGAAGAAAATATATAGTCTAACTCTCAAAATGCATTGCATCACACTGACAAATAGCTGCTGACACTTCCATTTCATCTTGTACCCAGACATAAAATCTAACATGTTGCTGAAGCTTGAAAAGTCTAGAGATTTCAAGTTTTCTGGAAACTAATAAACCCCTGAGTTTCATGACTGGCAAGCAGGGCAGAAGCAAGAGTTTCTGCTGGTTTGGGGACCAGCAGGAGGAGTAGGTTTCTGACTCTTAATTTCCTCACAGTTTTGGCTGCCTTCCCACCCTGCTGCCAGTCAGAATATTCCCTTTTACTGTTGGGATTTCAGGAGATACTTCTAAGTACTAAACATATAACAATGTAGAACAAAATGTCTGGAAGCCTCTTAATCTGTATGGAAGAAGATCCCTGATCCAGAAGAGCTGCAGATGTTTGTGGGGTCAAGACTGTTCTCTAATTTTTTTTTTTTTTTTTTAAATTCTTCTCTATCAGGATTGTCTGAGTTCAGCCTCTGATACAGGAAAGCAGTTGGAAACTTCAAATGTTTAATATTGCATCATGAATTAAATTTCACTGAAATGACTGATGTGAGATTAAGTAGTTAAGGGCCAGCAGTGAAACAGGACACTTCAGAAGTATGGAAATACATATATTATGATTTTATGCTTGTATATGAACATCTTTATATATATTATACAGTGAATTAGGAAATCATTACAGTAATTTATATTTTCGTGACCTGAAAAGCAGAGCACCTGCTCGGAAAGGTCTTGATTCAAATATACCATCAGCACTGGAATTATCCCTACAGGTTTCAATAGACTTTAGAGGTCTGCAAGGTTTCATTTTTTTACAGTCATCCACACAGAAGAATTTATCAGGTTATGATTAAAGAAACAGTACACTGATTCCAACTACCTCCCACAGCAATTTAGCAGGGAGTCAGGTTTGGACAGAGTTTAAGTAGTTAAAAACATACTCCACATCTTACATTCTCAGCTGCCACATATCCTGGAGGTATGAAGAGACAGCTCCTCTGATCTTTCCTTTCCCTGGTGTGCTGGTTTTAGTCAGAAAAGAGTTAACTTTCTTCACAGTGGCTGGTATGAAGCTAGGTTTCTGGATTTACCCTCAGAAAAGTACTGATAAAATATCTTTTTAGCTGGTGTTGGGGAGTGCTTGTACCAAATTCAAGGTCTTTCTAAGCTTCTGATACTGCAGCTGAGTTCCCAACTTTCTCACTGCAAGCAGTCTGGGAGACACACACAGTCAGACAGCCAACCCAAACTGACCCAAGGGGTATTTCATTCCATAGCACATCATGCTCAGTACATAAGTGGGTTGTGGGCTGGGAGGCCATAACTCTTTCATTAACACTTCTGTTAGCTCTTTAACTCCTTTGCAAACTCCTTTGTTAGCTGCTTTGCTAACTCCTTTGCTGTCTCGTTCATGAGTGTGTTGGTGGGTTAATTGCCTTTCCCGATTGTGCTGTCACTCGTGGGACCCATTCGGACTCTGCTGCAATCGCTCTTGGGCTCTGACTCTCGCTACTCGGGCTC
The DNA here is from genome assembly GCF_000690775.1 of Eurypyga helias. Classification (NCBI taxonomy): domain Eukaryota; kingdom Metazoa; phylum Chordata; class Aves; order Eurypygiformes; family Eurypygidae; genus Eurypyga; species Eurypyga helias. The sequence goes on from NW_010261247.1 coordinate 36,526, forward strand.
TGACTCTCGCTTCTCAGGATCTGACTGTGTATCAGTCAATGGGTGGTGAACAATTGTATTTTTTTTTAATTATTAGTATTAGTATTGTTATCTATTAATTTTTCTATGTATAATATTCATTTATATTCAATTAGTAAATAGTTCTTATCTCAGTTTTATGAGCTTCCTTGTCTTTTTCTCTTATTCTCCTCCTCCACTGGAGGAGGGAAGGGGGAGACGTGCGAGCATCTACACAGTATTTTTATTGCTAGCTGAACTTAAACCACAACACCTGGGTACCTGTTGCTGTTCCTTGGCTCTCTCCCAGAACTGCACCTCAGAACTAGGGGTGGTAGGTAGTCGTCTGACTTCCCAGAAGACCAGAAGATTTAACAAACACACTGAAAAATTTGCTGCACAGGTGTAAGATCACACAACACCATGGTAGTTACTTCTTTACTCTAAAGGTCAAACCCCCAGCCTTTTCTTTAGTACCTTAGAAACTAGAAGAAAGGGCAGGGAAAAGGCAAAAGGAGGTGGGAGAAAAATGTTTAGGGGTTAAACACCAATACAAAAAAAGAAAGTATTTGCACTCTGGGTTTTGCTCTGAGGATTACTTGTGAATTTTATATTAAATACTTTTTCTTCCTTTGTCTTTCTCCATTCCAGTTAAGCTTGAGTTCCTTTCTACAAAATGGAAAGTC
>NW_010261248.1:0-339 GCF_000690775.1 Eurypyga helias
GCGTTCGGTTTCACGTGTGTGGGTGAAGTGCGCGTGCTCGTTCAGCCGTCTGCCGTCTGCAAAAAGGCCAAGGTTCGGGGCACCCTCAGGTGGCGTGGCCATGAGCTGGACAGGCCAGGCGGGGGGTGACAGCCACAGCAGCCAGCGCTGCCCCCTCCCCCCCCACTCCGGTGTGACGAACGGGACAAAGCTCTGGTCGTTCCATCACTCCGCGGAGTTGCAGGCAGTTGTACGAAAGGAGGTCGGTGCTTACTCCTCAAGCCTTTCCAAAAAGGTCTCCTAGCAAATTTGACCTCCTCCAGTTCCTAAGATCATTCACATGGAAGTGCATCCACACAC
>NW_010261248.1:370-3950 GCF_000690775.1 Eurypyga helias
TCTTTCATTTCCAACGCATGGAAAAGACTTCCCCATGACCTCCGAGTCAGCCAGCTGTTAACTTACACAGAACTTCGCTGCTTTGAGGCAAAAGTCTAAAGATTCATGCCAAAGTGCTGTGCTTTGTGACACGGGTAGTTGGGCTCGTGGTTGGTTGGTTTGGTTGGTCGGTGTGTTAACAAAAGCTTTCAGAGTCGTCCTAAATATTTCTCTGTTTGTTTCAGGAAAAAATACGTTGAAAATGAACTAGAAGCTGCAAGAAGATGGCCTCACAAATGGGGATTCTTGAAAACACCTCATGAGGAGGTAAAGTTAAGTGGCATATAAGCAACACATGAAATTTACTTGCGTGCGAGTTTGGACACAAAATTCTGAAAGCACAGAAGACTAGAAAAGTACTGAGTATGCTTAAGTAAGCTAGGTGCCGAGGTAACAAATGCGCTCTTTTAAGATGGGGTCAAAGTTGCCGTTTTTCTCAGAATAAAATATGGCAAGTAGTAATTTATATGCTGTGCATATTCTGATATATTTCTCTTGAGAAACATGACTCCCAATAGTGTTAACAAGTACTAGATGCACACTGACAGGAAAATATTTCCCCTTTGTCTATCCATATGGTAGCTTAAAAATCTAGGGGAAAAGGTTCTGGCTAATTAAATTTTCAGTGGGGGAATTAAAAACAAATGAAAATATTTGGAGAGATGTCTATTCTCAGTGATGTTTAGACACTAGAATATAGTAGCACATAGGGTTACGTTTGGAATCACAGTATCCCGTTGCTAAAGAACAGGATTGATGCGGCCCCTGAATAGCTATAAATGTACTTTCCATGGGGCTAGAAGTACTTAACCTGTAAGTAGTACTTAACCTGTTGCATTTTGCGTAACTTTTTTAGAACTACTTAACCTGATTTTTTGAAAATTCCTGTAGGCATCTGAGTTAGCACCTGTGGAAACTCTGGTCCTCTAGGCTTCAACATCTACCCTTGAGAACTATGGTCTGTCACGCGTGCCACCTTTGCACAGTACTAACAGATCTGCAGCTGCAAAGCTGACAAACTCTGCATTGTGCTATCAGTGAATAGGTGTATTTAGCAACAATTAATCTTTACTTTGTGGTCATATAAGATACATATAAGACATATTTCTAGGCCCTTCTTGGACCAGTGATGTAGTTAAGGGAGTTGGAATCACAACAATATTTAGCTTTTAATCTGAAATTCAGAATTCCAACCCTTTCTCAAACTGAAAAAATATAGTCATTTCCAAAGCACTACAATAAATACTCCTGGTTTAGGTGGAAAGAACAGAGAGTTCAGATGCAACAAAGGGGAATGGTGTGGGTATCAGATATTAGAGCATATTTCAAAAGATAAAGACTCCAATTTTTAATAATGTTTTGGTTTTAGTTGATTGAAGATGAAAAGAAAGAAAATACAAAGCCCAAGATACAGCTTCCAGAACATCTGCAGGTTCGACCTGTGACACCTGTGGAAAAATACATTAAGGTTAGAAAATTAGATTTTAAAATTGCAATACAGCAATATCTGTCTTAAGAAACCACACAAGCTCTCGAAATCAGTTGTCTTGTAGAGGTGGGCCTTTAACTAAAGGTCAGAGTAAATTGTATTTGCAACCCGAGCAATGCTTTAAAAGCATTCATTTAAGACAAGGAATTGCCCTTTGGATGTGGTTGTTACTTCACAGAGTTTTCACTGTACAGAATGGTCTTTCTGTAAAGCACCTCCCCCATGCACTCCTCTGTGACATCTAGTACAGAACAGTCAACGGTGCAGCTTAGTACCGGCATGCTCACAGAGCCATCGGACTGCTGACCACTCACTGCTCAAATACACATACACGTCTTACTTCAAGGCCTGTCACAACCTTAACTCTCAGCTTTAACTATTAAGGTGCAGTCATTTTTCAGGCTGTATTTAAGACGGTTGTCTTTTTGGCAAAGACAATGCTGCTGTGCTCTTTAGTGGCCCAAATTAGATTAGCCAGGAGAAGCCAGTTCTAATGAGGCAATTTATAACTATTTGATTTTATATGATTTATATTCACATATTCAGAGTCTAAAAGGTGTCAAACAGCTGGAAATGAGAGTCGAATGGGACCAATGGCTTGATTTATAAATATGCAGTGTCAGAATCACCAGTGAATAGGATAACTATACAGAGCACTACATCAGTGACCTTGGGAGGAACAGTCATAGAAAGGGAAACAGAATGTAATGACAAAAAAGGAAGGTTAGTCCACTTAGAGAAGATTAAGGAAACAAAAGAGATTAGAAATTCCTACTTGCTGAACTAGCTTTCTTTCACAGGATTCCAAGGGTAGAGAGAGAAGGTGAGGAAGTAGTAAAAGCTTCTACTGAGATTAAATTGAAATAAAAATTAAGAGCTAGTGCTGAGTGTGGCAGAGCAATTAAATGGCAGCATTTCTGCCATTAGTGCTACTTGTTCTTCATATTTGTCTCAAGCCTCCAAATTCCGGCGAGTTTACCTCTGTTTCAGCACAGTGAGGGTGTATGTGTGGTAACAAATCACGCAGACAGTTATCAGCTGCTGAGGCAGCATGCATAGCCTAGTGCATACTGAAACAGGGATCGCAGTTTCACATCAGAATATGTATTTGCTAAGGAAGATACAAGTTAGCTGTGATTTAGGTCACCCTTTACGTGTTCACAGTGAAGTTTCTTAAGTCCTTATTCAGGACTGTGTGTCTTTCTGCACATTTACCATCATAGTAAGAGTCATCATGTCTGTTCTTCTCTCTAGGTTCGATCATAATGGCTTCTTCATAGTCCCTTTCCCCAGATCATAAGTGGGACATGACTTTCTTCATTATCCTGCTCAGTGGGTGGCACTTTTGGCCATAAAAATTATCTTTTCAGAGGAACTGCTCCACCTAAATATCATAAACATTTTGTAATCTTGGCCAGAGAACAAAGTGAAGCAACTCTGGCAAGAGAACTGAAACACTCTTCTCTCGCTAAGTCCCCAGATGCTAAAATGATATAACGTGCCCGATTGAGATGATTCAGCCAAAGTAAGCACAGCAGTCAGTCAACAGAGGCTGTTGGCTTTTGTTTTGTTTCCTTTTTAGCTAGATTAGTTGCAGATTAACTTGATGCTTACCCATCTTTTAAAGTAAAAAGAAGGTGGAACGAATAAGTAGTTCCTGACGCAAAAGCCAGCTTGGTCAGTAATATCTTTAGCATTTGGCCACAAAACTCTTATTCCGTAGCTGCATTGCTACCAAATACATTGCAGCAAGTATAAAATGCTATTTCTCCTGTTTAGAGAAGTTAACTTTTTAAAGATGATGATGATGTAAGGAAAAAAGCTAAAGCTGAAGATAAAATTCTCCTAATACCATAAAGCCAGTACAGCCCTTAGAAAGGTACTGAGCCAAACTTTAAAAAAAAAGTATGCAAACATAAACTACTAAACAATAACTTTGCTTTTGATTTCCTGTTTTACATACTAGTTTAGGAACTAAAAGATTTTTTTCTTAGAAGGGTGGTAAATAACAGTTTGTTATTTCATTAGAATTTGGCCATTTTATTTCACTCT
>NW_010261248.1:3963-30558 GCF_000690775.1 Eurypyga helias
AATGGGACCTAAATTATTCTAATGACTTCTTAAATTATAAACCATCCTGTATTATAAATCACACTTGCATGCAACTGGGCTACCCTTCGAAGTTCTTATTTCCTTCCATTAATGTCAGTGTGTGTTCAGGATATTAATTAATCAGCTTGCATTTAGAACCACTATTTTTGACAAGTTCTCATTTCCATCCTACACTACAGCAAAAAAGATGTTGCTTGACAGAAATCACAATCAAAAACCTTTTAATCATTTAATGGTACTTGTTACTTTTATTCTAGGTGTTTCCGTCTCCTCCCATACCTAAGACTACTCAGGGATTTATTGGCTGGAGATCAACAGTTCCAGGGTTGGAACTTGAACGTGGTTTTCAAATCCACAGCTGCAAAGGTACCTTTATCAAGGATTTGAAGTGGCCGTGTGAACCCTCTGACTGACATTAAGAAATACCAGCTACGCACATAGTTCCATTTGCATTCCTAAGCTAACATTCTATAGTGGACTGTCAAAAATTTACGCTGTAAAAATTATTTATGTAAACATCCACAGTTATTTTGGTAAAGTGCAAACATATTAATGTAGCATTTTCCTGTTTCCTGATTTGTTTAAATCTATGGCATCCAAGCTGTTAACACTGCTCCAGGCTTACTTAAAAGTAACAATGAATAAACTCATATAAAGATCACAGAGTAGATACTACTTTTATTAGCATTCGTAAGGCTATGATTTTTAAATTATTTATTGGAAGTCTTTAAAACACTTATAATGACAGAGCACATTTTTATAATTGTTTCTCCATGAAAGCGTCCATTCAGACTCATTTTCACAGCAGGTTTTTCACACATAAATACAGACTGCCATATTCCAGACAGTCCCACACTGCTGCTCATTCCCAATTCAGCACTTACCAGTACTGGAACCTGTGTTTGGAATTAGTTTGCAATCTGCACTCTGAATTGGCTCACTATGGAGTTGCTCAGGTGCTAGCAGAAATACATCTCCTGTACAGAAAGGGGATGAGAAGAGACAGAGGAGAGTAATAAGCATGACTTAAATTGGCTCAGGCTGCCATGGAACTACATCCCTACATTTGGAAAAAGCTTTCCCCATTAAAAAAAACAAAACACAGCAAACAAACAAAAAAACACCTGCAGAAAAGATAATTACTAGGCTTCATCATAGTGTGTCCACTGCAGCTTGAAAAAAACCCAGGCAAATCATAAGTATAGTTATGTCATAATTATTAAATGCACTGTCTTTTGTGTTGGACATGCTTTATAGGTCATTTGTGTCGCTGCACACATTAAGTGAGTGAGTACTTCCCAGTGTGGCTGCTTGATTGGTATAAACAAAGCATACAAAGGCCATTTAGCAAAAGGAAGTCACTTTGAAAAATCAGTTCTGGTAACAAACCAGGTTTTTTTAATGAGCTCATCAGAATTTATACCAATATTTATACCAACCAGGACTGGTGAAAGACTCAGAGTAGAAGATTGCACTGGGATTTACTGGTGTAGCTACCTCAGCACTATGGAGTTCAGTCTTGCACTTCAGTACCTACCTGAAGATTTGCCAGGACTGTTGGAAACTCAGAAGGACACTCATTTGGTTGTAGCAACTATTTGCAGGCTATAATTTGAGTTGGCTAACTGTTTAAGCTAGAAGATTGTTTAAACAAACAACAGCCTCCAAGAAATCAACACAGGCAGCTCCTCACAACTCCTTATTGCTTAAAGAGGAAAGACTTTCTGCTTTAATCCTGCTGCGAGATCCCCTTTGTATTCTGCAGCTGTCAATATGTACTCCTTGAGTCAGCAGTAAGTCCTTGGCTTTCATAGCAGTAGGTCAGCAGCTAGTGTTTGTTCTTTCCTTCTTCCCAAGAAATGACTCACAATGATCAACATCCCACCTATTTTTTTTTACATCCAGTTCCAAATGCCCACAAAATAATAATATTTTACTTTTTCCATATTCTTTACAAATAATGGAGAAGTGACTCATATCCTTTGGAAAGATTGCCCAAGAATGTGAATACATAGCAGAAGTAACTTCAAACACATTGCTTACAAACCAGAATAAAGAATGACTTGGAATCAGACTCTGGAAATTTAAGCTAAATTGCACTTTAGCTACTAACTGTAACATGTGTAAACTCTTCTTTGAACAAGCACGATAATTCTAAGAACAATATTTTAAATCAGTGTGCTTTCTTGTCATTGCTAGGTTTGTATCTCTATCACATGGTTCTTCAGTCACTTACAGATCCTCTTATCCTTGTCTGATTTATATAAACAGTTATAGTAAAAATTGATGTGTAGTTTAGTAGCAACAAAATTACATTAATTCAGGCCAAAGGAGAGGGGAGCTTAAAGACCAGGGCTTTTTTAAAACGTTGTATTAAAGAACCAAAGCTGGCACGTCATTTCCAGTAGATGTTTGTATGAAGTGCAATCAGTATCCATGAGAGTCATGGTTTGATTTTGAAAACCAAAATAAACTCTTTGTCTGGGATCTACAGTTGGACATTTCTGAATCTTATTCCCAATGTCTGAATATTAACTCTGTCCTAACCGTGAAGTTGTTGTACTTTCCATCATTTAAGGTACCTTTTAATACAGCCTGATTTGGGATGTGTAAGGAGTACTGTCTAAAATCTGAACTAATTCCTCCAGCATAAACCGTTCAGTTGTTAATTGATCCATGTATTTGGGGTTTTGTTGTTCAAGAATATGTGAAACTATAAACCTGATTATTACTTTTCCCAACCCTTTTAGTTTGACCCTTTATACCCGAAAAAATTGTGTAGCAGTTGTGGATTTGCAGCTGACAAAGGACTGCCCAGTCAACTGCCTCAACTGTGAATCCAAAAGGCCGACACAGAATTATTAAATTGCCTTGTAATGTTTCAAACCTGGCATTTAATTTGTGGAAATTAACCTATTTATTGGAGCCAAGTTGGGCACATAAATGTCACTGCACACCATAAAATATCACACCATCTCCAAGGTCAGGACAGTGCTAGTAAACTCAGCGCACACGCTGGGGAAATGCTTCCAAACAAAATTAAATCACTTCAAAACCACAGCAAAAGCCGAGACCATTTTAATTCTAGATGAAAGTCTTAGACCTGTGCTTTTGTGCAGATCAGAGCAGAGTGGGATGTTTCTACACATACATAAAAATTATGCAGTTTATTTCTAACCAAAATTTGAAAACAATATGCAAGCGTCTTTAGATGTCTTCTATGCTTCAATCTAAATTTCACCTGGTGTGGTCTTCCGTTAAGCTTGGTGGTCTAAGGCGCACATTAGCAAAGTGGCGCACAGATCAATTACTCCTCGGTTGACTAAAATTTGTCGGAAAACTGAAGCCATCCTGTTGTTTTCAGATGAACTCGTTCTTTAGTAACAGGCTCATTTCAAATGGGAACTATGGATGCTGGGTTCAGCACTGCCTATGCAAAAATCTTACTGTATTTGATACGCAGTTACCACAGCACAACATGAGAACAGGTCAGCCATACATATCCTGCCACCATGGATGTGTGCCCGCACGCGGTTTCCTGGTGTGTGATGAAGTAATAGCAGAGGCTGAAATGACATTTGTATTTAAACCAAAAAACTATGAAACCAGAATTCTCTTTCGCACAAAGACTTGCTTTATAAACAACCAAATTGGGTGACAAAAACCTGGTGTGTTTTCCTTCACAATGTGTTCTTGTCTGTGCTGTTAGAGCTGTCATAGAACTGGCACTTGATACGTATAATTTCATTAATGTAAGATATTTTACAGGGAGCTCAGAGTTGAAATATTATTATTTATTTAAAACGCATTTTGCATCAGAGAATAAAGATTTTTGATTAGGTAATAGCAAAATGGTGCTTCTAAATAAGTAGCACTACTCAAATTGCAGTCACCCTACAAGTGTTGCTGTATGTTTTTGAAAGTAAAATGAAAAGCAGCCCCAGTGTGTGCACAGCCAATTGATCCAGCTACTGTGAAAGGTGGCTGCGGAGAGAACAAACCTAATCACTGGTCTGCGCGAGGCATTTCTACAGTTGTGTGCTGTGACTGTCCCGATGGATACCCACTGCAGTCTTAAAGTTTGTGCAAAACATCACTGTCTCCAGTTCCTGCTCTTGGCTACTCTGTCAGCCTGAAGTAACTTTAATTCTGAGATCGTTTGCCTTACAAAACAGAGGAGGTAGATTTTTTTCTTTTCAGAGGCCTAAGGCTCCCCGTTCACACACGTCATTTCTCCCTTTAGTGGAGGATTCTTTGTGGTTTCTTCCACATTCTACTAAGTACCAAAGCGACAAACACTCGTCTAACATAGCCAGTGGCATCCAAAACAGAAATCTCTGCTCCCATGTGAAACCCAGCCCAGGTCACTTCTTGCCTTAGGTTCCAAAATGTGTGGCATTTCGTTCCCCTTGAAAACATTTGTGTGTCAGTGTAGCAGGACAGATGAGGCCCACTCACAGACTGTTACCTTGTTCCTGACTCCTGTCATTCTCACATCCCATCAAATGGTTATTTAACTAGCTGAAAGCAGGTCAAGCCATTTCATAGGACCATAGCGTAAGAAATTTAACTGTACTAGAAAAGATAGGAAACCTACCGGGTTGCCAGTGAACAAAACATTGTCCTTTCAGTCTGCTGTGTCATACCTGGAAAAGACCAGCAGTATTGAGAAACAAATTCAAAACAAAACCAGAAACATTGTGAAAACAACACAAATCCGATTCATGTTGCACCAGTGAAACAAAAGACTGAAAAGGGTGGTTATCTTGTCAGATGTATTGGAGATAATTTTGACCATAGGGTTTCAGGCTGCTCACACACGTCTCAAGACTTGCTCTGTTACACAGAGAACAGGCCAAAGATTAAAAGAATGCTCTTTCCTGTATGCCTCAGTGGTGGATCTAATTTTTCCATAAGGGTTTCCCTACTGGAAATTCCCTGATATAACCTGAATGGTACCACAAGGCAGCTTCTCATGTGTAGTGTTGCTACCTTTAAAATAAGACACACTTAGCTCTGGGTTTTACAGGATATGACAGAGTATAAAATGTCCAAAGACATCTCTGGACAGTGGTAAGCCACTGCATGTCTGGCACAGGGCTTGCAGAGGAAATGGAGGTTGAGTTCCTGAAGGGTGTTCTGAAGCATCTGCATTTTCTTCTGCACCATCCATGAACTCCATGGCTTCAGATGGCCACACGCAACGCCATAGCTTAGGGACAGCATCCCAGCACTCAGGGAGGCAGTTCACTGTACCTTCAGAGAAGGATAAGATGGGGTCAGGTCATCTGATAAGTATAAAAGTGAACATAGCAGGTTGATTTAATTCCTTGTCATTTAAGCAAATGCAGCTGTATTTACTATAGCATGCAAAATTCTTGCTAAGCACGAGGCAATGTATTCGTCAGAACAACACCCCTTCAGAAGGTTGTAAAGCCGGTCAGCAGTACGCATCGTGATGTCTGATCCCCAGTGTAAGATTTTCCCAGCCCTTAATGCTTTAGTTAAATCAGCACATCGATCTCAAAAGTAACATTTCATGGCCTTAGTAAACCTTCTAAAAATACAAAGTTTTCACCGTGTGTTTAGCAACAGCGCAGATCAACGGCTGGTTTTTCCTTCTTGGGGCTTTTTTTTCCTTTTTTTTCTTTTTTTTAAGAGACAAGAGCATATGAAAAATCTGAGCTTAGAATAAGCACACTTCCTACTCTTTGGAAATGCATAATAGAGGTTACATTTTATGGAAGATGTGCTAGGTACATTATAGTACAATACATTATCTTTTTTAGAGAGTATCTCTGAGGATAATTACCTGTCATATCTTTTATATCATTGAAGTTTATTACTCCTGACTTGTGTCAGTAACAAAATGCTTAGGATTTTAAGGATAGCTAAGAAAAAGGTAATCATGTTTCACACACGAGTGGTGCATGTCTTTTTTTCATTTCAGTAAATATTAAGTTCTTAATTTTCAGGTAACAAACTGAGAAAACTACTCTGTCCAAGCTTTTGCTTCATTTCTCCACAATTCAAAATGATCCATAATAAATAAATTTCAAGCTGACGCTTCCACAGGCAGAGGACTAAAACTGAAGATCGTTCTCAATGGCTTCCAACGTCTTTGTAAGACCCAGAAGACAGCAGCATCCCCTGGGTTCTTCACATCTTCCTCTGGCATTTTCAGTGTTGCACTACAAACTGCACAGAAGCATACCTAAAGCCCTGTGGCATCCAAACCTTGGAATACTGGGATGCCTATCCAAACTTTAGATCAGGCACAGGCAACAACTATGTTGCTGAGGTTGCTAAGGCTTGCTCCGAATTGGTTCAGAGTCAGAGGATCTTAACTCTACTGCCGTTCAGTGGCTGTTGTGCACTTACTGCAACAAGGCAAACTACTGGTCTGGGGATTTCAAGTTTGTATTTATTCATTTAATAGTTTCGGAATGGAGGGAACAAATTACACCAGTAAACCTGGAGTCCAGAAAATTAATAGTAATTATGGAACCGTACACATCCCTGTTTAGGTGAGGGGCAGTTAGATAGCTCTGTTGAGAGCTGGCAGCGATTCTGAAGTGACTAGACAGTACAACGTGTTTTCACACATTTTACAGTTGCAGGTTGCGTATGTTGCCCAAGTTTGACTCAACTTTGAACTTGGCCCTTTCCCGTGTATTTTCCCCTGCCATATCTGCTTCACTAAAGAAGTTGTAACTGAAACAAACTTGAGAACTTCAAAGCACAAAACCAGATGTAACAGTGAGGCAATAAACAGAACAGAAACAATCTTCATTCCTCCCCCCCACCTTTCAGTAGGTGGCTCGGCTGACAGCAGCTTCACTGGGTGCAACTGACTGCAGGATCAGGCCTTGCAGGTACCAGACTGGGATTAAAGGGGGCTGGGCAGGACTCTCGTTAAGCAATGTTTTTAACAGCTCTGCTAACAGCATTATTTGGAGTTCTAACGTTGGGAGTGCAGAGAGGCCATTTTCTCCTTCTGCCTTCTTCACAAAGGCTCTTTATTCGATCCATTTTTCAGAGTCTGCTTTCCAGAAGGATCATTGTTGCGACAACAGCCTTGCACCAAAACAAGACATGGCAGCCTTCACCCCCCCACACCCTGCACACACACGCTTCTGTCTCTTGCTTCTTCCGAACGATGCCTCCAGGCTGCCGTGTGACACCCAGCTAATCTGTCCTGCCGAGAGTGCCGCACAGCCCTGTGCTCCAGCCTGACCTAAACCTGACAATGCCTTCTCACTTCTCCCAGGCTGAAAACAGCCCCCCCTTCTCCTCCTGAAGTGAGAGACGGTTAATGCTTTTATTCCTCACCGGGGAGCAAGATGAACCCAGCGATGCTAGTGAATCGCCTTTGCTTGCTGACACGCGTCAGACACAACAGTCTCATCCTTAAAAGCTGGAGCAAAAACAAAACCAAAGCGAGAGCCCAGAAAAAACCCACAAACTACAGTCCCTGTCTGGAGAAATTAAGCAGCCATTATGCTCTCGTTGCCAGAGCAGAGTCATGTGCTTTGTTTAAATGAAAGCTGCAGTAATTTCTTGTGCTCCCCATCATGTGCATTACATCTTCCATCTTAGCGTTATCTTGCTCAGGGAACAAACCCCACCTAGTCAGTCTCACAGTGGAAGCCAAGATACAGCTGGCGGGCTGGAGAGAAAGCAGGGAGGGCCACAATTCAATGGTTCACTTGGGCAGAGAGATGTCCCCCACCTCACTTCCTTCTTGACTGTAGTCACAGGAAAACTTTGGGAATTCTCTGCGGCCACACATCCTTCAAAGCAACCAAACAGCCCTTCTTCCTTAGGCGCGAGTCCTGAGAAGTCCGGCTGGCTCTCCTGCTTCTGTCACAGGAAAAACAGGGATGTATGGGCAGTGGGTCAGGGACTGGGAGGAACAAGAGCTCTGACACCCCCTGCTCTTCCCCCGCAGCACAGAGCACCAGGAGATGGGCCCTGAATCTTTAAGGTAGGAAAATCCAATTTAGCCTACGCTTCTGGGGGGTCGTAAGCCAGCTCTGACCAGGGCACAGCACTGGGACAAAGGGACCACAAGGCAGTGCAAACCAGACAACTTGGCTCTGATGGTGCACTGCTGATGTTTGTTCTCCCATAACCTATCTCCTTAATAATTTCAGTTACCTGTATGCTAATGAGAAATTACCAGTTCCACCAGTTCTCACCATGGTTCTCACCAAAACAGGTTTTTCACCACATTTGTTTGTCCTTCTATTTGTTTAATGTAGGACTGCTGAGAAAATAAGCACTGGAATGGGATAGCCGCTAGCAACGGACAGCTGAGACTAACCCCTTCACCTTGGGCCAGTGCTGTTTAACTTCAGAGGGAACAAACTTCTTAGCACCCCACAAATCACAATTAAAATGTCCCTCATGCATTTGTGCGGTATTTTACACTTAAAGGACTCAGAAAGGAGAAAAGCTTGCCTAAATCTGCCTTGATTTCTCCTTCCCTTTGCTGGAGTCCTCACCAATCAGTCATTACCTGTCAATAGTGACAGGCACTACCAGGCTGGCTCTGCTCATACTGCTTTCTGCTGTGTGCACCTCTTGGCTTACTGGTTCTGCTGGAGTTAACAATGTGTTGAGGTTTTGTGGAACACAGAAGACACCAAATCGCATAAATACTGCAGTTATCTGGAATGTATTTTACGTTCATGTGTGTATTTCAGTGTTGCTGTAGTTGTTTTGAACGTGCCGATAGTAGTCGCGGATGTGAAAAAGCTTTCGAATATGTGAACCTAGTGATCCAAATCTTTCTGTTTTAAGAAGGGCTCTGTACTGATGATTTTCACATTTTAATGTGAAAAAGTAGATAAATACACACAGTTGCCTTGTAAGCCTGTGCCTACCGAATGGTCTCGATAATGCCAGGTGACGGCCAGTTTGCAGTTTGTCCTATACCTCAGGCTCCAAAGGGTTGGTTTGTTCATCTGGTCTCACCTAAAACCAGTGGGTTTTGAATACGTGACATAACATACAGCAGACCTACTACCCGGCAGCACTGGTTTGGGTTGTGAACCTCCCCCAGGTCTGTGGTTCTAAGAAAAGCTTCTGAATTTAGGCTCCAGCTGACTCCCAGATCCTCTAATCAAGTTACCCTGTGAGGCAGGATCATATCTGTCCAAAATGCAGAGAACTTACTCCCCTGTCATATTCTGGATCTGGAGGTGTTTGTACGGATTCAGAAACCACTTGTGCGTTCTGTCTGAATCTCTCTTTGATTGTTACAAAGGCATTAATTAGCTGTATTTCATGATGTATCACAACACTTTTAAATGGCTTTTATTTCCAAAAACCAAGGCCAGATGCACAAATGTTTTTGTGCTTCTAACAGTCTATTGATGCCAACACAGTAACTCCATTTGTTGCTTGATTCTGGCTCAGAGACACTAAAGTCAGTGATATATGGGTTAATTTTAAACATCTCTGATCATGATTCAGGACTGGTGTCCAAATTCAGACCTTCAAATGGTACACTACAGGATCCTTGCTTTCTCCACAAAGCTACGGAGGGAGCTTGGGCCTTATTAAGCCTTATCTTAGACTTCAAAGGTGGCTGCCTGAACTTGGTCAGTGTGGATAACCCCGCTGAGGCAAGAGGCCTGCGCTCTGCAGGAAGACAGCGTATAGAACACGTTCCTCCCAAGCCCACCGTTACCGTGCTGACCACTCACCCTTCCCTTCAGGAACATCTGCATAGAACAAAACTAAACAAAATCTTCAAATGTTTTTTTCAGCCCAGTCAAATTACCTGTGGAATACAATTAATCTAATTCGTACGTCAGATCTGCCAGGTGTCAAGAGAGCACACAGCCCAGAGGCATTTATGTGCAGTGAAGAATGCAATGCCGGCAAGTCTCTCTCTCCTCTCCCAGGGGACAGACTTGACAGGCCACTGTAATGGATGGCTTATTTGTTTGTGGTATTGATTTATTAATTTGTTACATGCTAATCATTAATCAGCATCTGGTGCGCAGACAATTCAAGAGGTCAGACAATCAGCCGTGCAGTAAATTACCCACCGGCCTGCCACCTCTGCTCCAGAACTCGCAGAGAAGGTCGAGTTTGTTACAACCCCAAACAGGCAGATGAACTGAACTGCAAGCCCAGGAGGAGGACGTGTCACAAACTAGATGCCAGCATAGTTTTGTACGCCACGGGTTGAGCCCAGCCAGGAAAGCGCTCCAACCCAGATCGGGGAGAGCTTGCCTCACGTCCCTACGGTCAGAATTTGGCAAAACATATGCAGAATACGTTTGGCTCGTTACATGTGTGTTAAATGTACATTCAGCAGCAAGGGAACAGAAAGACAGTGTATGGTAAAGATACTGGAATTCGATTTCAAAGATCAGGATGCAATTCCACGGACTCCCAGGGTGACTTTGGCCACAACAGTCACTCTCCCCTGCTTCAGTTCCCATCTGTAAAAAGCAAAATAACCATCCCTCATTTTTACTTCATCCATCTTTGCAATTTAGACTCAGAGTTCTTTGTAGTGGTGTCTCTTTCTCAAAATACACCCAGCTCCCAGCACAGAATGTCCTCCTCAGAACAGCCTTATGGAAATGTTTCAAAAGAGAAAGAACCTTATAAAGCATCCACTGATAAGACTACCAGCACGACAATGCAGTGAACAGCCGTAATCAGTGGGAGGATTATTTCTCTTTGCCATAAATGCCATCTATTTTCCAAGTTATTCCCTTTCACAGAACAGTGAACTCCGTATCTGCAGACAACTTGTCTTCCAACCAGTACATTTTTCAAAGGCTCCCAGTAGTTTCTGACATGAAATAGAAGGTGTCACATCTTAATGACAAATATTAGTACTAGCCTGGCTTGATTAACATAATTTGTTTCTTCATTGGACATTTTATTCCAGATGAGCTGCTTTTCATCTGTATTTTCTAGGGGAAAAAATATGCATTCTGACATGCAATGCTAATGTGCCCTCTGCAATGACCTCTTATCTCTAACTTTTCATTCGCACCTCCCCTTCTCCTCAGTGCATGAAATGAGCTCTAGCAGCAGCTATTGGTCAAGAGTCTCACACGTTGGATACCCGCCAAGGCTTTTGGGGTGTTTTGCACAGACAAAAGGTCTATTCCTATGACACACACATTTAAATTTAGCACTAAACTGGTGGAAAAAAAGAGAAAAATATGTAAAATGTCACTTTCTGACAAGCAGAAAATTAGAATTCATTCCCCTGAGAATTAAATGGACTTTTCTGCTTCCAGTCACTAACTATGACAAGGTTAACATTTTTCAGTCTAATGACTACGGACATTAAGTGTGCATGCGAATAAGAAATAAAATTACTAGAGGGTATTAGCCAAGTGTGTGACAACAGCCCAAACTGACAACAGAGCTCCAAGGCTGCAGACTCTAGCTAACACCGACCATTTGCCATGGAGAACCAACGGAGAACAGCAACATGGAGGTCATCTTTCTTTTACTGTTTTTACTATTACAACAACATAAGCAACCACAGGAAGATGTACCTCTCTGGGTGGTGGTAGAGACAAAGTGCATCCAGCAAGCTTCCAGCATGCCAGGCAGGGACACTGAACTGGGCAACATGTTAATCAGAGGCCACAAAAGCCTAGATAGACGCAAAAAAGGAAAAATTCCAAGTGCATCTCTTATTTCCCCAAGGATTATTTCACCACTCCCCATTCACGTCTTAATTCTGATACAGTCTAAGTGTTAGGATATGAGATCCAGTTGTTGTTTGTGACTTGCCTTAGCTTCTGTCCTTTGCAGCTCGGTTTTCCCTGTAGCTCCTCACTGCCTTACTCAGCTGTGGCAAACACAACGCAAGCAGCTACGGCTTCTGGACAACAACAGGCTTCCATCTAATGCAGCACCAAGCAAGGAGGACTCAAAGAAAAAGAAAACTCTGTGTTATTGATATGCCCTAGATACTGGAAATTATCAGCTAGGGGGAATCTTTCTGCATATGAATGAAATTGGGGCAGTTAAAGGTAAGACAGGAAGATTATACTTTCAAACATCTAATATATTCTGTGAAAAGTAAGTGTCAGGCTTATGTTTAGAGATATGGGTCGAGTTTGAGAAAGTCCTTTTAAACAGGGGTGGTTAATATGTTAGCTGACAGAATGCAGCAAGCTGTGAAGTCATCGACGGACTTCAGGGCAGAGCGCTCTCCTTTTACTATTTCTGCCTTTGGGTTTCAAAAGCTACTTGGCCCCAACTGAGTAAAATCTAAAGCTTACAATTTAAGGGATAAATGAAACACTTAAAAAATGAAAACAGACATTAGAACTAAAAAGAAGGAAAGAAAACAACTACTTTCAAAACCATGTAATCTACTTCCCAATTAGCCAACTGGAAAGATTCACCTATTTCTCTTTTTTCCACCGAGGCCCAGAAGGTTGCTCAAGTCTAACACAGAACATTTTTTATTTTTCCAGTCTAAAGTGAGTGTGATGGAGGCAGCTCAGTTACAGCTCATGCTTCCTGTTACATCAAAAGCTGGATTCTTCTCTATTCATCTGCAACTAGCAGACATGCATCTTAGAGCCCCCAAAGGGTTTTTGCCTCAAACCAGCGTGAAAGGATTCCCACGTGTTTTTACACCAACAAAGCCTGACTCTGTCCCTCTAATTCACGCTGGCATGGCTGTATTCCCTCCATCTTCCTCTTGCTTTACTTGGTTTGCTCACAGAGAGAGGTACAACCGTACGTGGAGATCTTCACCGGGAACGATCATGACAAACCCAGCTCTTATTTACAAGCCAGTCCATAGACTGACAGTGCCAAACAGGAACCTCCTCAGCAGGACCAGCCGTTTCTCAGCCAAGCAGTGAGCACAGCTGTAGCGCCCAGCTCCGTAAGAAGAGAAGCATCGAGACAGTTATTCACCTCAGATGAGACTTCCCCCAGTGCCGCACGCTCCCTTTCCGCCGTCCTCTGATCTGTATTCCATACGGCTCTCACTCCGTGTGGAGTCTGATTGCTTTTGGTCCCTGGCTTCATTACCTCACACTTCCCTACAATAAACTGCATAAGCCACTTATCTGCCTGTAATCCTGATAAACCCAAATCATTTTGAATGAGTTTGTTTGTTCCTCAGTCCCCTACCCTCCTGCCCCTCCAGCTTCCTCAGCCTTATTTATGTCATCAGCATATTTAAGGCACTTTGGAAATTACATTCTGCTCAAGGTCACTACACTGAATTTAATCATTGCCCCCCCCAGCACATCAATGCTTTAACTCCCATCTGATTTATTTATACTGTTTATTATCACAGACCAAATCAATCCATACAAGCTGGAATTCAAACACACGCACACATTTGAATTATGCATACAAACACTCATCAAGAGATCCAAGACAACTGCTGTAGCATGGATCACTCCTTTAACGTACAGCCAGCTGGTAGGTAAAGAGGCTCATAGGGATGAATTTTTATACCTTGACTTTTACTTGACCCCAGTGATTGCTTCGTTACTGGAAACCAAAGGAATTGAAATAGCATCACAAATTCCACGGAAGAGGCTTGGACAAGGAATCTCTGTGTTTCTTATCCCAAGCCAGTAGGACCATATTTTAAGGTGGGCTTTCTGAGTTGACAGTTCCCTTATTAGCTTCTGGACACACAGGAATTCTAGCAAAACACCATCAAACCATACCAGACAGTCACGTCAAGCAAACGTTGCAAACAGAACAGTGTATGGACAACTGGAACTTGAAGGAAAACCAAAGCAGTAACCTCAATTGCAGCCTAGGTTAGGCACTAAACCAACCTAAACGGGATGCTGGAAGCGTACTAGAAAGTGAATAGCTTCTGGCTTCCCACTGCAAACCGCTACCCTTTGTAAATATTACTGGTCAACATGATCCTCAGACATGGCCCACAACCAACTTCTGGTTGTCTCTGAACACAGCTGAGGGTTACAACTCAAGGAGCACTGCAGATTCAAAGAAGGAAGGCAGAGAAAGCGTGCCTGCACAGGTTCTGCTATGGACAGAGACAGACTACACACACCTGACTGGAGCCTTCAGGGATCTGAGGCACAAGTCAGAGAATTTCAGTGGGGTGCATGAAGTTTGAGAAAAAGGAGTGAACGTTCTTCTCTACAAAAATATTTTGTGTCTGCTTAGTTAACTTTACCAGGAGGCTGTCATGCCAGGTAACATGCAGCATGGGACATCACTGTCGACCATCATCAATTTCAGGGTCTCCAACTCTAGAAATCAGATACCTGCATAGCTGTCACCTCCACGATTCCATTCCCCAGTTAACCTGCAGTCCTCCCCATTTCTCTCTGGCCTTATTGCTCTTCCCTCTCCATTCTCTCCCTAGCATAGGTCCTTTGCAACCTAAGCAGTAGCCTCATCGCTCTTCTGAAAAGGGTTGATGTGATTTTTCCTTACTGATACAAGGTCTTCTGTCACACCCGAGCTGCAGGGGTTCACAGCATATAGAGGTGTGGCCTAGGGTGGCACAGATTAAATCCTGGCCTCTCTGAACTGCTCTGCACTTTGTCAGACTTCCCCCTTGCACCTTCTCTGGCCCACAGCTACATGAGTCCCCAGACTCTCTTCCAAATTCTGTTTTAATATTTCACCATTTTGCACAAAGAATATTTTGGCTTCTCTATCAATACAGTTCTGCTTGGTAACTCCCAGTTTGAATGCTGATTGTGTTTTGCATAAAATTAACTAAATTGCAGCCCTTCTGTTTCATTGCTACTTTTTGTCTGCTTCCTTCATGAACAATGTCAGGGAGATTGCAAGCTGACTACAATCTCGTTCCTAAGCAAAAGGAAAACAACATCGAAGAGCCCAATCAGTACAAGTTTCCTGATGTCTCTGGGTTTTCTAAGCTATATTGTACTCTGGCATTTAACAATTTCTGTTCATTTGATTCGCTTTAAGAAGTGAATGCAATGATTGCCACAGTTCTGGTGTCTATTGATAAATATGGAACAGGTATAACAACAAGCTTGCTCTTTCGTCTATTTAAAAATTCACTGAGCTAACAAGTTATTCGTGCAACGCCAAAGCAATGTCAGGGCTCGAGTTTCATGACTCAATTTCCATAGCGGTGTCTGCTGTAGGCTGTATGTCACAGATAAGATCAACAGTGCTGTTAGGCTTCCAGGGGTGCTGATAAAACACATGAGCGCAAAAGTCTGCTCAGACGTTGCCCGAGCCTGGAGGGACCCATATCCCCGCAGGTATGGACATTCCATCAGTAAATGGTACATTTTAAAAGCAATTACCTGTCTTCATCGAAAGGAGCTTTAATACCAAAGAATTTCCAGGGCTGTGAACTGGGAGCATCCTCGTTGCACCTCACTTTTGGTGACAGCACCACGTCTCTCTCTTCTGCAGTATCTGTAGGGGAGGGGCTGGGAGGAACAAAGTAAACATAAGCAAGTCTCGGGTGTAACTCAGGTGAAATTAGAAGCATTTCTAGAGCAAGGGGAAGCGCTTGGGGAACATTTCACTGATGTCTGAAGGTATCGAAGGTGACAGTGCAGAGCCAGCCAGGGCTCTCCCTGGCTATTTCCACGCAGCAGCAGTCACTGTTGCGCCAAGGCGCTGGGGGAGGAGCAGTCAGCGCGATGGCTGCAAGCAGCGGGACTCTGCCCAGGCAAGGAGAGGGGGCAGGCTGGTAATGATAAGAAAGCGTGATGAATTATTACTGTGCTTGTCATCTTTATTTAACTTCCTGCCTTTTGCATCCAGGGGAACCACAGTCCTTCCGAAAGAGCTGCTCTGGATTCCTTAATATTAGGAGACAGATGTGATGTTTGTCCCACCCTGGGCGTAATTAGGCTCAAGACATTTTTAGTGTGTTTTCTTCTCCATAACAATATTCCCGTTTCTTTATCTGAAGATCCCAAAGTTTTCTTGAGACTGATCCCTTCCCCGTGCTGTAGCACAGAGAACAGAAAGTTCGGGTTGCAACGCAAAACGCACAATCTTTTACTTGCTTGCGTTTCCTTTCCTTGAGGTTATTACAGCTTCCCTTCTAGAACAAGCTTTTGCACAGCAGTGCCATAAAGAAACAACATTCACAAGGATCTGTGACACTATCTAAGACAGAAATCAAGTTCTCAAGACCCCATGTGAAGCAGCAGCAGAGCTGAGCAGGGATTTAGGGAATACAGAGCCTCAGTCTCGTCAACAGCCACATTTCTGCCTGAGCTCTGCGTCTGCCTGCTGTCTCCCTGATGCGTCTGGTCCACGCTACAGCACAGCTGGTTACCTTAAGACAGTCAATGTTATCTGCTTTGTCTACGTTGGTTTTTATTCTTTGGAATAGAAACCTTAAGCAACAAATAAAATCAGCATCCAGTGATGCTGCCATGCAGCCCAGTTTCCAGCCTGCCGCATCACACAACAGCATTCTTCAAGGCGCACACGCTCAGTTAGGTCTCTTCACCCCACCCCTCCCTAAGAAGAGCTGCGAAACACGTTCTGATTTCTGGTCCTCTTACCCCAGCAGCTTCGTTCACTGCAAACAGCTTATTTACCTCCCTGGCATCTATAGTCTTTGATAAACAACAACACTCTCCTTGTGTGGTCCTTTCCACCTGCTGTGCCCTACTCTCCCAGCTCTCTGAGGAAGAGGAACTCTCTTTCCACTACTTAATTTAGGGATCTTCCAGCTTGAATTCCTCCTTCCCACCTAACCAGAGAGCACACACCATTCCAGTGCTTGTCTCACCGACACTAATTCTCTTCTGGTTTGCCCCGATATTATTTTGGTTGGTGCACACCAATCCACCTCCCAGCTGCAACACATTGGTGACCTCTCTTCTCTTCTTTCCACAGGATGTCTCCAACTTCCAGTAAAAAATGCTTGATACTTGTCCCCAACTACATCATTTCCTGCCACTTTGGCATCCTTGTTCTGAGGTCACCCAGTTCTCCGCATGACATTCCCCGGTCTTTCCCAGAGCTGTGCAGCCGGCTGCATAATGTCTGAAAGCAACCACAAATCCTCTCCCCGTTTCTAGAAGCTCAGGTACAGATCAGACAGTCTAGACAGACAACAGGAAGAAAGAAGAAAGGATTTCTAAGGACTTGTCTGCATAATCCTGCTTGCAGTACTCAACTGCTCCAAGTGCCACAAACACCATCTTTTTACATCCTCTCTACGGATGACTTGGAGAGAATCTGTGATCTCATTCTCCTAAGCAGTTTTTAAACAACGACATATTGAAGCCACACAGAATCGATAATCCTGTCGGAGTGAACCTCGTTTAGTTGACACCGCGGTGTCCCCTCAAACTGCAGGAATTCTGTGCTCGGTTCAGCCCGCTGTGGGCACGTGCAGGCGTGGTGCTGTGGTACTTCCCACAGCCTGGAGTCCTGGGCCTTGCTTTATTCCCCCATTAAACAAGGAATTGAAAGGTAAGAGGCGTTTATCACCTCGCTGCGCCCTGTGCACGGCCCCGCGCAGGACCTTCTCCTGCCGTGTGTAACCGTGGGCGCTGCGGACGGTGGGGAGCTCCCCGGAGGCTGAGACCTACCGAACTGGAGGCAAGGGCAGCAACAGCGGGGGGGGGCAGCTCTTTGTCTGTGGGCAGTCACCCCACAGACCTTGCAGCTTACAAAACCAGCCGAAGCAGAGGGCTGTGTTCCTCTAGAGACTGAACCAGTGTTTGCTTCTCCGTCTCCTTTCCCGGCTCACGCACACTGTTCTCAGGACAATGCATCGTCCAGCGGCAGGGAACGCCCCAAGCCCTGCTTTCAGCTTGGGCACCGATCCAGCCCCCACCCTGAATGAGGCAGGCGTTTAGGGGACGCAGCTGCACTTTCAAAGCATTCCAGGTTAGTATTTTTAACATGGAAACTAGGCTTAGGGATTTACCTCCAGGAAGCTGAGGATTGTGAGCACAGGGAAACAATTCCCTGGACCAACTATCCGCCTCTGAGCTAGGCAGCCACATGCCTGGATACCTGCCATGTCACACTCACCGCGCTTACCCTGAGCAACACTCCGTACTTCTGTCTGGGACTATGACAAGGAACATACATAGGAACATTACTCCAATCCTCTGCCTTTTCCTAGAATACAGGGCACCTTTGCTCAGGTACTAGGATGCCCTGCTTTGCAGCCCCATCCTACGGGACTCAGGCTAGGTAACTTGCCTTCGCTCATTCCACGCAAACAGAGCTGGGAATGAGCATTCAAGTCAACCCTGGGCTACTCCCAGGCAATTGAAAGTGTGGAGGCCAAAATTCCCTCATTACCTGGATATTTATATAGCAATCCTGGTACCAGTTAAAGAAAATGCTCTGACACGAGGAAGGAAGAACAATTCCTGTTAGTCATTTGCAGTCTCCCTGCTACGCAAGGGGCTCTGCAAGCACAAAGGCAGTGGGCCAAGTTCTCAGGGTTGCTGAGTTCCCACTGAGAACCACCTCTTCTGTGGTTAATTGGAAGTTAACTGCTGAGCTCTTTGGAAAAATGTCTCTTTAAGGAAAACAATGGAAACTACTCAAGATTGAGCACTAAATCCTTAATAGGCTCTCGGAAACAGACCAGGAGCTCAGCTTCCTTCTACTGGGCAGACACCCTAAGTAGCATTTTTATTTTTAAAGCATCTAAGCAATCTGGGACACTGAGAAACTTTGAAAGCAGATGGGTGAGCATTTCCCTTCACCCCATCACTGACTTCAAGAAACCCCAACCTCCAAAGCCCTGAGGTGTAAAACGTGGAGACAGTCAGCAAGGACGAGCAATCCCAATTAGCTGCTTACCTGCACTTAACTGCCGCACCCTCCCACGGCAGACAAACCGCCCCACGCACAGAATCACCCTTAACTGCTCTGCCAGAGGCAATACAGCCAGTCAGGGCCAGAACTGGATTAAAGATCCAGGGATTTCCAGTCCCCTGAAATAGCCATTAAACTGTATCCCCCTGGTCTGTTGCCAACTATTAGGAAATTACCCCAGCAAGGAGCATTCCACAGAGAACTCGCAGACAGGCTCGAGCTCTCCTACAAACCATATTAGCTAAATGGCCAGTTTGGCCAGGGAACAGCATTATAAATACCCAAGCTACAAATTAATAGCATGTTGGAGAGCGAGCTGTGCTGTCGAGCTACATGTCATCTGAGCTGGAGCATCACCAGTGCGCAAGCTTATACCATAACTCAACCCTACAAATCCCACCCAGTGTCCTACATTGGAAGTTGGGTCTCTGGGAAATTACTGACTGTCCATGCGTATGTCAGAGGTGGGCAAGCACCCCTCGTAAGGCTGGATTGGCTGCACTTGGGGGCACAGCACTGGGCATCTCCTCTGCTGGAAACGAACCGTGGGTGTTCTCTGCCACTGGCCCCACAGGTGGGCAAGGCTCGCCACAGCTCGTCCAGCTGGGCCAAAAGCTCCTGCCCCATAGCTAAGGAGTGGGTCAGTGCAGCCCCAGACAGCAGCAAGGGGAAGGGCTGTCCTCGCTGGTGGGGTTTCAGAGTGCAAATGCGCACCTGTAGAAAGAAAAGCCTACCTATTCCGAGTGGGACATCATGCACACGAGAGGCATAACGCCACTGGCAGCCACAACACGTGGGTCTCTCCTGAAGGCAGATGCAGCCTGGTTTAGTCACAGCCGTGGGATTAACAACCCGTCCAGTGAACAAATGCTCACACACAACCAGACATTGTTCCACTCAGGGGACGCTGCCACAGCCAGGCACTGCCATTACTTTTGTACAGGAGTTCTCGGTTACTGGGAGAGGACAAAGTCCTCTAACGGGGACAAACATTGAGGCGGGCAGGCTCAAGAACCTGGATGGGAGGAAGCACCTCTGACAAGGAGAGAGCACGGACAGGGTTGGATTTCCTTCTCAGCTCTCCATCACTTTTTAAATCCCTGAAATCAACAAGTGTCTTTTCATTGACAAATGTCCTTTCATTCCAGAAAATCAAGTGACCTCAGCCAATCCAAGGACTGTCCATTGTGCAAATGCAGATTTCTGGGGAAAGAACCCTTATTTAGCTGCAAAGCAACAAAGCAGCCCAAATGTCAGAGCCATAGTTAGCACTTACCTCTTTTCCTCCACTTCAGTGGCCGAGATGCACTGCTCAGGAGCGATGAAAACCAAGCGTTTCCTTTTTCCGCTCTGGTCCCGGTAACTGCGTGTGGCCTGGTGCCCGCAGGGTCTCTAACTGCTGGCTGGGGTAGCTGCAGAACACACAAACTCCTTAGTCTCTTTCAAGCGTAGGCAGAACGTTTAGGTATCAGTCTCTGTTCAGGACCTGGGGGATGCTTGCGCACCACACAAGTCACTCCAGCATCGGCTAAGAAACACCTACTGGTCTCTTGTTCTTCTGCCCCATCTTGATTCTCTACTCTCCGATGATGTTTATTCATAGTCAGCCCTCGGAGGGAACATGAATTTGGGTTATTAAGCATCACAAAAATCTTAAAGCAACTGTCTTGGCAATCCTTGTCCTTCTGTTTGTAGGACACTGCCCTGAGCTTTTGGGGAGACCGACAAAGACCAACAGCGCTGGCCACATAAGCCCCGGTTCCGCAAGAAGCAGGGGAGACTTCAGGCCCTAATTCCAGCAGACAACTCAAACCTCAGGAAAGGGACCTGGATCACACTCTTTTCCAGAAGGAGCCTTTGTTTTGGTAATAACGCCACATGAAGTGTAGCCAAGAGGCCTCTTAGGAACAATTTTCAGTTGCCTCATGCTGCTGTACTTCCCAAGAAGCCATTTCCATGTTGGGCCATGTCTCCCAGCTCACCGTGGTTTTCTCATCTAGTAAGTGGGAGCATGTTATTAGAGCAGCTATAACCATCACTGCCTGAAAGGGCTTTTTTTTCATTTAGAAATCCAGTGTCAAGGAGCTTTCTGTGGGACTCTTATACCAACACACTTTCCATTTCAAAGGGGACAATTTGTCTTTGTGGCACATCCCTCTGTTTCCTACTCTACACCGAGTAGGACGAATCTTTAACACAGAACTCAAACAAGACACCCACTCCGCCCCATCGCGAACTGCAAGCCCTTTGCCGCACGAGGCAGAGCAGCTGCTTCCCAACGACCCCAACGCTACACACCCATTCAGGAAGGGAGCGAAGAACCCTGCGGTGGCCGTTTGCAGTGGCTGGGGAAGCGCAGAGGAACACTGGGATCAGCCAGGTTGGCATCCGGCCAGCACAAGGGAGATCACGGTTCTTTACAAAAGGCACCAAAGGGTATTTGATGACCACATCAGTTCGGGCCTGAAGGGTTCAGTGCCAACCAGCTGGAGAACCTCGTGCTGCTGCTGAGCCAGCCTTTCAGCCCTGAATCAAGAAAGCAGCACGCCCTCTACTGAAGCACCACAGAAACTGTTTGCTCTATAAAAATCAAAGCTTTCTCGCTAAACAGAGCAACAGGATCACAGACTCAAGACGGCCTGTGAAACAGCACCAGATAAACTGCACGAGACAGGGAACGTCTTCTGATTCTTGATTTTGGTACTGTCATGTGTGAAGTCCCATTCTTACTCTGGAGTCAGCGGGGCCAGAGGAGAGCGGACTAGGAACAGAGCTATGAGAACAGGAGGCAGAAACGCGTCACTCAGCCTCACCAGAATAAGCAAAACCAGACAAAACATCATTGGAAGATTGAGTTTAAGATAACTAAGCAAAAGGTCTTGCTTGCTATGTATTATTTCTCCTACATACATGAAGAACCCTGGGATGCAGTATCTTGTTAAGAAACAGCAGATGGGTGAAGTGGCAGGCAGCTGAAGCAGGGACAAGAAAAGCAACCTGAAAAGAACTTGCAGTCCAAGTGCACGTGCTGGTACCTAATAACAGCAGAAAAGTCTTATTTCTAAATTGAACAGACTGCATTAGGGACTGACTCCTCAGTTTTGCATTTCCAGCCACCTCGAAGTTACCATTTGCACTGTGAACTGTTGCCAGTACAAGCGACCTCCTAGACTCCTATGGCAAGTCTCTTCCATGAAAGACTTCCCTATACTTGCCCCTGAAGCCCCGCTCTGGAAGAGAACTCGGACCCCCAGCAACACGCGTTTAGCTTTTCCGCATGCAGTACCCCAGCCAGCCACAGCACTACCAAGGAATCACCCCTGTAGTCTCCCCTTCTGCAGCAGTTGCCACCAGACGCCTCCAGCCACCGTCACCAACGTGCCTTGTAAGCATTCCACCGGGGACCACATCACGTCCTTAAGCACGGACTGATCCGGCGGCTCTACTGCAGGGAGTGAGAAAAGCAAAGCAAGCCAACAAATCCTCAGAGGAGATAACGACCAGCTTAAAGTTGTTAGATGGTGACTGAGTTGTTTTAGCCATGGTGGTGATCTTTGACGTTACTGGCAGAAGTTCCAGAGCACAGGATGGAGCAGCCAGCGAGTGTCTAAAACAGCCCAAAGGGCGGCAGCAGCAGCACATACAGAAGACTCCGGAGATAACAAGCAAACCCCACCAGCCAGGTGCTGATTACTCAGTTCCCCACACACACACTCCCCAAGGTCCAACAACAGCACAGAGTTCATTGATGATGTCCGAGAGCAACACCACACTGAAAACACAGTCTGAAGTCTGGAAAGGGAAGGATTTAGGCTGAAGATCTGAATGTCACTCTCACCCATCAGACACAAGTTCTCTTAATTTAAAATACATCTTGTAGAGTTTCAGTTCTGACAGAACAGTTTTAGTTGGAGCACTTTGGGAACACCCACTTCAAGGGAAAAGTGCCAAAGAGCTACTTCAAGCCTCCGGCCATCGAATGGGCTCTTCACTGCTGCACGAGGAATTCCACACTCAGCCCTGGCCTAAGAGGACAGTGTTAATGCTGGGAGATGCCTCATTACCGAAAGAATACGCTCACATCCCACTCGGGACAAAAGTCAGTTACCACCACAGTTGGTTTACAAAACAATCACAGGATTTATTGAGATAAATACAAAGTTACATAGATTCTCTGTATTCCAACACACGAAGGACACTTCCAGAGCGTCCCCACTGACCTGGGTTCTCAGCAACGCTGTGTACAGACAGACACAGCCCCCCGGAGTGCAGCAGCCCGACCCCCGCCGAGCCCGCGTCAGCCAGCATCACGACTAACATGCTTTGCATCACAAGTGCTCCGTAACCTCCCGTAGCACCCAAGCGATATTGCACCCACTACTGTTATTTTCACCTTCCTTAGCCAGAAATGTTTAAAAAGTGACATTCTCACTGCTGCTGTGAAAGCAGATCAACTACTTGACCTTGCTCCACCTGGCTTAAAATACTTATTTTTGCATAATTCAAACCACCCAGAGAACTGTGGGTGAACGCTTTTCTCACCACTGCATACACGTGTCTAGTACAAGACGTAAAGTGCCGTCCTCAGTCACGCGGGAATCATTTCTAGTTTGAAGCTAAACCAACGAGACAAACCTTGGAGGGGATGAATCTGTTTAACAGACCTGCACCCTATCTACAAACAGGCTCACCCCAAAACCATGACGTTCCCCATTACTGCATGCAACTGTAGCCTTAAGGGGAGGTTTTCAATGCCCCACTGAAAGCGAGAGCGGGCACACGATCTCCGGAGCCAGGGGGTATCCAGACAAAAACACAGAACTTGGTTTAGCCTGGTAGTGAACTTTTACAGCTGGTGGCTCCCTGTTTACACATATCCTCATTAAAAACTTAGTGAACACTCACCAAACATGCTAAAACATACGGAAGCTTGCATGTTCCCATGGATTATTGCAAGTAAAGGTAACTATTTATCTGAAAAACAGAAACCTGGGTTGGGTTAACGTTCAAAATATTTAATTTAGGTACAGTACATTTCAAACATACTTACATATACACAGACGCGTAAAAAAATTTGTTCAGTGCTGAGAAATTTAATGAACTGATAATAAAAAACAGAAGTAAAACCTCATCAGAAAGGCCTTAGAAAAATCTGAACTGTTAGAAAATACCAGTATAATGCCAGCATTAGAAAAAGATATTAGAACTAGAAAAAATTAACTCGAAGGGTCTCTTTGTTAAGAAATTGTAATCATAAAAAGTCTGTACTGAAGAAGCATTTGTTTTAAATTATAAAAAAACTGTAAAAAATTAAAGGTAGACTGTTGCAGAGTTCGCAGAGTTGGTGCCGCTCGCTCTTACAGCAGTGGTACATTTCTGCCTGCAACTTCCAAAAAGCATTTTGTGATCTCGTGAGAAAGCAATTTGTTACAAACACTGTACATATTATAATACAAGAGGAGTTAAACTTACACAGTACTGAGCCCTCCAAAACACAGAACCCAGCCAAGGAACCAACCTGCTGGGCTGCTGACAAGCCAGATGTCAAACAGCAGAAAAGAAGAAAGCTATTCCTGTGAAAACCTTCACTCGTGTGAACAACGTCTGAGTACAACAGTGAAATAAGGGGAAATATTTACACAGCTCTGTTTATCATAAAGCGTTGTGTTCACAGAGAGAGCGTAACCTGTTCTAGGAAACCGTTTCTTTAGTATTTATGCGATAGTTTTTGAACAGAACCAAGTTCCAATCCCTAATCGAAAGAGGTAAGACTTTCCCCCCCCCAAGTCCCACATTATCTGCAGATTAGGGACACAACAAAAGACAGGATCCACCAAAAAGGGTCAGCCTGTAGTTTTTCAAACTGGGCAGAAGCAGATTGACCTGATTTGATGAACAGAACTTTGCTGTGTCTGTATATTCTTTCTTTCTTCCAAAACCCCTGTTTAAACCAAGACCTCCTACTTAAGCTTAAGGATCTCAGTCACCTTCATTTGTTGTTTGCCCCAAACCTTACCACACAATCAACATAAATTACAGAGCAAACTGTGCCAACTCCCTTACCCCAAACACTCGTTATGGGGGGGGTTTCAGAATGTAGAGGTCCTTTGAACGCTGGACCAGCTAAGGGTGGTTTGTACATGAGGTGCATATGTAAAACAAACAAACAAAAACTTAAGCCTGTAAAATTCTGTAATACCCTTGGCCAGATAGAGCACCTGCTGCAGGAACTGAGTCCCTGGAATGAAGGGAACTTTGCTGGGGCAGGATGAGGACTTTGGAGTTTGGGAAACCCACAGTCTACCTACCGCTGCGAGAGCCAGCACTAACAACAGCCGTATTAACTCCTGTAAGTCTAGCTCAGGAATAACAAATTAATGGAAATGTCCCAAGGTACAAAGCATCTGGAGCTCCCTGTGCTTTGAAAAACATCACATTATGTTAAGTAGAAATGAACCATGCCTCAATTCTACCAGAGTAACTACATACACTGAAATGAATCTTGAGTTTTTGTCCACTGATACAGAATCAAGTTCTTCGTTTTTTGTTAAAATTCAAAACTATTCACATATATACACTTTTTTCAGTTAAAATGCAATACTTGAAACAATACAAAAACTACAGTGAAAGAGAGGATATCATAGCTTCACCTAAGTTTGCTATAATCAGGTTTTAAGATTTAGAAACCATTTTAAGCTTATAGCAGACTGCTCCACTAGTGGAAATGTGTTGGTAAAAAACGAAATAGGAATTCCAATTACACTGAGATACCGTGTGTGGTGTGAGACTTTGCACACAATACTGACCTGCAGGTGGGGTCAGAGTTATCACCCACATTTACAAACACAAAAAAAACCAAAAGGAATTACTCATGCATATCAGACAAACACAGGGCTGCAGATGAAACGCAGTCATGAAACAAAGATCGTAACACTTCCCAATAGACCCTTTCCAGCTCAAGTATGTAACGGACTTTCTATCTGTCCACACCGTTCACACTAACCGCAAACACACGGTGAATAACCATTCTGACCTTCCGCATTCACTGCGGAACAGCACGTTAGCTTTGCTTCTCAACGGTGGTATTGTCCATGTTACCCTG
Source organism: Eurypyga helias (assembly GCF_000690775.1). Taxonomy (NCBI): domain Eukaryota; kingdom Metazoa; phylum Chordata; class Aves; order Eurypygiformes; family Eurypygidae; genus Eurypyga; species Eurypyga helias. The sequence continues at coordinate 29,888 of NW_010261248.1, forward strand.
CTTGAGTTTAATGGTGGCAAAGAAGGACACATCTTGATCTCTGTCAGACTGCAGGGCTAGAATAGTCTCTTCTGCAGCTTCTAGGTGAGGGTTGCCAACACTTTTAAAATAAGCTAGAGTAAGGGGAGAAAAACACAGTGTTAGTCAAAGCCAGAGGAATAAACCCTAGGGTGTAGGGAGGATCCACATGAGTACAAAGGATGTCAGAAAAATCTGGGATGGGTCGTCTGACTTAGAGGCTCCTTAGAGAAAGTACCACAAGCTAAGGAAGCTGACAGAGAGAAATACGCTGCTTCTTACTCATCTTCTTAGGTATTAAGTATTTCTGAGCAAAATTCTTTTTGCTGAGCCCTAAATAGATATGTTTCAACAAGTAGCAGTAAGGTCAGGAAACTGCCACAAAACATTCTCCACACTTTATTCTGAAAAAAGCCAGAAGAGGAGATTTCCATGCACCTTCCTGATCAGAGACCAGCTCTGCCCCGTTTCGCAGGAACGGTGATGCAGGAGGGTGCAGCAGCACACAGTCACATTCTTTCCCGGTACGAAAGCTTAAGGCTACAGTGACCGAGGCGTGACACCTCGCCGGAAGGGCCCCGAGACGCCAAGACCAGGGTGTGCGGCAGGCCGAGGCGCCGGCAGACGGAGCCCCGCGGCTCGCGCTGTGATGC
>NW_010261249.1:0-2902 GCF_000690775.1 Eurypyga helias
GCGGCCCTCCTGCCACGCTCACGGGGACGCGGCCACGCGTGCTGGGGGGTGCCGTGCCCGTGCCAGTCCCTCTGCTTGGGACCAAGCACGTGCGGTCCACGGCGGATCTTTGGAATGTTTTGTAAGATGGCTGCAGCGGCGGAGGAGAGAAGCGCAGCGAGGAGGCGGGTGAACAATCCCGTCCCTGAAGGTTCTTACTGCTGCGGGGGATTTATGGGTGAAGTTTACAGAGATCCATAAAGTCCATGGCTAAACAGACCTGGTGGTTTTAACTGGAAGTGGGGCGCGGTGTATTCTTCCTTCCTGGGGTAAATGTGCTCACGGTCTTTATGTGGTGGCCACGCAGTTGCCGAGACGGGATTCTGCATGAACAGCACCACCCTGACCGCGCTCTTTACGTTCAGCGCCGTTTCATGCACATGTCAACATAGTTACGTCCGTCTTAGAACACAAAGAGGGGGGAGTCCTTGATCAAGCCCGATGCAGCAGCAGCGTGTTCCTTTGTAGAATCAGCATTATTACAAGGAGCGTGCGTTTTTGGAAGCGGCGCGATGCCGTCGCGGCTGCGGTGCAAGGGGAAGGCGCTTGATGCAGCGTTTCTGAGCCGGGAAGCTGCTCCTCAAACAACTGCAGAAGAGCCAAAGCCGCCTTTGCTCGGGATTGGAGCTGCGGCTGGTCACGGGCGAATGTAATGAACGCCCTGGACCGGGTCCTTCCGTAGCCCTCCTCCCCGCCTAGTCCCTGCCTTGGGAGGGGGCCTCTGGGGCACGCGGAGCGGTGATGAGGAGCTATCGAGTACTTTTCTTCCTCAAGCTGAGCACAAATAAGACTGACATTTTAGTGCTAAGTGCAAGTCAGAAGTAAGCAAGAAAAATAGGACGATCCAAAAGAGGAAAATGGAATCGAAAACGTAGAGATGTGTAAAAAGTGAGAAGAGAGACAATGCAGTAAAACTGCACAAACTTAGACATAATTTACAATGGGAAATAAATGTAGCCAACATAAAATCTGTAGCAAGAACTCAATTTATAAAAATACCGGTTATTTCATATTTTCTATAAAAAGTTATTTCATATTTTCTATGAAAAGTACAGCACTGTGCTATAAATCTGATAAAAGTTGTAATCACAGGAAAGATTTGTTTCTGTTGTGAACATTTTTTTTATTTCAAGGTTGTAAACTTTCATACTGATGATATTTAGGTTGGACACACAGTAGCTTGAAGGAATGTATATTACTGCATTTTCATGGGAAGGGTGTTCAAACGTTATGGGGCTCACTTTCAGCTGCTGGATGGAGTGCTCGGTCTCTATCCATCTTCTTTAAGGTTATAACACGTTTTTGAACACTGGCCGTGGCAAACTCACCGTCCTCCGCAAGCGGTATTCACTTTTGGAAGCTCCCAGGTCCGTGAGGTCCATCAGGGCGTGGGTCACTTTTGGGAGAAAGACAGAGAAATCGGGGCTGAGGAGAGGCCACGGGGCTGCATCCAGGTACCGGCCGGTGGGTGTCCACACACCGATGCAGTGGGGCGGGATGAGGCTCACCTCGGCGCGGGGCTGATCCCCTCTGCGTGGCACGTTCACGTCTGTGGGTGTCTGTGGTCCCGCGTGCGAAGGGGGACATCCCGAGCTGGGGCAGGGCAGGGTGACATGGCTCCAGTGCTGGACAGGGATCCATTTGCCAAATTAGCCCGGTCGGGTCAGATGGGGTTGGGACGGGGGCAGTAGCAGCAGTGCACGGGACCCCGAGAGCGCACTCCTGCCATGGCCACAGCCCCTCCTGACCCCCCGTCTGGCTGCTGCCAGCTGAAGTAAAGACACATCTCATGCCAGGCTGCTTTTCTTCCTTCAGCAGCACCTATATAATGTTTTTGCGTAGCCCTTTTCTTCACCAAAGTATTTTTGTTTTTAATAGAATTTTTTTTTTTTGCAAACTAATGGATTTCCTTTTAACTTTTCCCGATGCCTCTAAGAAAAGCCCAAGACCTCCATAAATCCAGCCTGCCGCTCTGACGTCTGAGTCCTGCATAGAGACAAAGACACTAATGATTTTTTATTAGCATCCACCCTGCTTTTTATTGAACCTTTAGCAAAGGTCATCAACTGATTTTTTTACGTGGGTGAGGAAGAAAGTTGGGTTAGAAACAGGCATCCTGCCAGCAGCCTTATAATGAAGGGGAATGTAATAAAGCCGAGGATTGACAGTTTATGTGTTGGTAGTGAAGGAAATGGAGGTGTGGAAGAGTATTACAGGGAATCTTTCCAGTCATATCTTCAATTCAAACATCAGGGGAAATGCTTCAGAATCAGAGATTTATGAATTCGTAGTAAGCAGTTTCCCGGCATGTAAACAAATCTCGCCGGGCTGTTTTAGGAAGGTGGGTTTGGGCAGCGGAGTAATCATTTTTATTCTTCTGATTTTCCAAATAGAAATGGACATACATGATAAAAATGTCAGGCGCGCTCTCCACGTCAGGCTCCTAACAGGATTACATGTCAGCTCTTAATGTCTCGCTCTGTTTTTCTTTGCCATGAATGGCTGCATTATTGCTCACAGGAACTTCACTGTAATATATGGTAAGAGACAAGTAGCTCTTTATGGCCAGTGATTATTCGGTTTGAATGAAACCTGTGATTTATGTCCATTTAACTGAAAAGCCTTGTAAATTCCCAGTGCTGCATTTTTCCTCAATAGAGAATGAGTCAAGCGAAAGTGACAACTAGGTTGGCGTGGAAATGTGCACTGCATCGGCATGTTATATTTAATATACCTGACATGAAAAACGTGCACGCACCACGCAGTCACCTTAAGTAGGAGTGAGAGTGACATTAGCCCGTGCCGCGGCGGCCGTGCCGCTGTGCCGGCCCGCAGTGCCTCCCGCCACCGGGGCTTTTCCCAG
>NW_010261250.1:0-6464 GCF_000690775.1 Eurypyga helias
ATTCTATGATTCTATGATTCACCTCTCACACACATGCTTGTCTTCACTTACCCATCTGCAACTAAGTCCTCTGACCAGTAACTCAATGGGAGCACCCACGGCCTAGTTTTGAACCAAGGAAAATCTACACCAGAGATGGCTACTGGCACAGTGAAACCACAAGGCAATGCGAACTGCTAGCAAACTCACCCTCCACTCAGCTTGCTAGCTGAACTGGCACTTGCTATTCATCCAGGCTCTCGTGCAAATCACCTCCGAAACTAAAAGACTTTGGATCAACTTTAAATGTAAACTAAACACACACACACTGCACACATGCATTAATCTATCTCCCTATTCCATTTATATCATGTGACTTGCTCTAGCAGGGTGGAAAATGCTGCCAGATCAGTCCACTGAACTGACTGACCAGGGGGCCAGACGACTGCCAGACATGTCGGCTGGAAGGAGGAGTGAACAAGAAACTGGGGAAAGACTGTTGGTCTCCACGGTACCAGTCTGCCATTACGATGAGGAACTGCAAGGTCCGACCAGAGCCCTGAACTACTAAACAAACTGGAGCCCCTTAAAACGGACTCCCTTTATTTACCATGCTTACTTGCTTAGCACTTTTTGTTTCCATCACTGGTGTGAAATCCAGGTGAGCTAGTCCTCCAGAAGATGACAGATCTTTTCCCAAAGAAACATTCCTGCCATACACTAAAAAAACCTCCACCGAAACCCCACAACCCATAACAAACTAAATAGTAACTTACACATATGCATGGTTCAAACACCACAGGAAATGTGGTACTCAAAACTCACTGTATTATACAGAGCAAATTCCAAACACATACACTTCACTAAGTGCACCAATCCCTCACATGATTCCACTGTACATACCACCAGCTGCGCACCACAGTATTCCAAGAAGACAAATACTCATTTCGGGGAGGCGAAAAAATGCAAGAAATACATGCTAAAGCTCCAGTGTTTGAATGTGTATATTTAGTACAAGAGTCCCATAAATTGTACGCGCAGCTAAACAGACAAATGAAAAGTTTGATTTTGAGGAAACCCAGGGGGAAGACAGGGAGGACACAGTTTCCCAAAACTTGATGAGCCGAGTCAGTGAACCCATGGATCCCATCAGTCCCACCCTCCACCCCCCTCATTCTCCTGTATATCCTTTTTCCACCTGATATTCTTGGCACAACTCTTTGTGCAATCCCAAGATGGCCTGGGTCGAGGAAACATCATGTATTTCCGCCACAAAAAAACCCAAAAACCTAAAAGGACACAAGAGGAAGACATCAAAACACTCATCATGCTGCAATACAGCTTAAGAGAAGGAGCCCAGAAGACGACTGTCTGCAAAGAGGAAGCTGGGGGAGGAAATAAGTAGATAAAGTCTGTGTTGGGTATAAATGGAAACAAAACTAAATGTTCTCCTTCACAGCAACTGCAGCAACAAATGTAATTATGTCAACGTTCATGATGCATGAAGAAGAGAAATGATGCCTTATCTTCCACAAAAGCCAGAAAGATATTTTTCATCTTAGCTTCTGGTTCAGGTTTTTGTTTCATTTTGGTTTTAACCCCAAAATTACCAAAGGCACTGAGTTCCCTATTATTAGGCATGAACCACACAACTGCTTCAAGTATCTGAACTACCACAGCCAAAAAACTAGCAAATATTCATTAAAAAAAAATTCACCTGCAATACACAAATGCAGTTTCTTGGGACCAGTGAGGTAGCAATCCCACTCATTTCTGAAACTGGACTGTAATGGGCATAAGAAGCAGGGACAAGCCCTCCTGCCCCTTGCCAGCCCCAAGAGAGGAAGGGAATACCCCCTCGGTTGCACTGGCAGCTACCCCTGCACCCATGCTGTGAATAAGAGATGAAAACACAGGTTAAAAATAAAGAACCCCAGCAAAAAGTCTCAATCCATCTTCCTCTCACTATTATTTTTAATCCTAACGAGCTCCTTGAATCTACTCATGGTGTATGCCTGCAAGTGGTTGTGTCAGCACAGCTGAGGAATGAGGGGACAAAGCAAGTACAGAGGGCAAGAAAAATTCCCTAAGATAACATGCAAGCAACAGTGGCAATGCCATGAAATGTTGTCTCCCAGGACCACACCTACAGCTGAAGTCACCTAAATTACTAAGCAGGTACCATTTTCAAGCCTCCGCTGTATCTCATAAAGCGAAAAATAAACACACAAGTATTTTTTTCACCTGACCAGCAGTAGAATGCAATAAGCCTTACAAAACTTCTACCAGTTTGGAAGATAACACAGATTTTATTCTGGTACACCGGAGGAGCTAAGTGGGCATGTTAACTAGACAGTGGGCTTGTTGCTTGAGGGATCGAAAGGGCTGTGGGGACTGGGGCTGGGGGACACAGGAACAGTAACAGTTTGTCCAGCAAAGCACCACTCTCCTCACCCCACTGGGCTTCTCAGGGGAATCGTAAAGTCACACAGAAAACAGGAATACTTCTTTTGTTTGAAAAAGAGAACTTGTATTTTACACTTCACTTTGCATTGAAACTAGGATGTGAAGAATGTGGAAGAAAAAGGCTGAGAAAGCGTTTTCCTTTTCTGTCCTTTAAATGGCATTTTTCAGAAGGGGAATCGTAAGGTCACACAGAAAACAGGAATACTTGGAATACTTCTTTTGTTTGAAAAAGAGAACTTGTATTTTACACTTCACTTTGCATTGAAACTAGGATGTGAAGAATGTGGAAGAAAAAGGCTGAGAAAGCGTTTTCCTTTTCTGTCCTTTAAATGGCATTTTTCAGACGGTCAGTTTTGGTTCTTAATTCATACAGAGGACAACTCCCAGCCTCTGCCTGCATTCTCGGCATATTTTCTTTAATAGATTGTCTTGAGTCCTACAATTTTAACCCACATTTTGCACATTCAGGGTAAGAACTTTTAGAAGAATTCAGCAAGGACCTTATAACTGACTTCTAGGAAAGAGGAAGCAGCTTGCCAAAGGAGTATCTCAAAGCAGTCCTTCGCAACAGATACCCACCGCACTGCCTTACTATAGCTCCTCTTCTCAGAAGAGAAACTTCTTTCTTCATTTTGCTTTGCTTTCTTTTTGTTGTTGTTGTTTGGTTTTGTTTTAACTTCCCATGGTTTCTTTCACAGAAAATAAAAAAACAACAGTAACACTACTTCAGTGATGCTTTCCTTGAAATAACACACACATATGGACATGTTCCTGAGAGGCCAAAGCCAGGGGAGGAGCGGGAAGAGTCCTAAGGTATTTAATTTAGCAGTCGTCTTCTGCAAAACAGCAACTGCTTTTCCATGCTTTCCAAAACAACAGTAAGAACCATCTATATGAAGAACAAGTTACTATACCCTCACTGTTACTAGAAGGACTCTACACTGGTAAATCTGTTCATGGCAGAGCAGTATTTACAACCATCCCCTACTGTTAACATAATCACAACCCTACAGCACACAAGGGAAAAAGCAGAAAGTCTATACTTTGATCATAATGCACTACTGACCTTTTCCTCGAGGGCCCTTCTTCAAAATCTGAAGAACTAACATCGTTGCTCGTTGAGGACACTTGCGATGCATCGTCCTTCTCATTCTCCAGCTGTTCTGATCCCGGTCCTAATCCTTTAGATTGGCCATTAGTGAGAAGTCCTGCAAACGTGACAAAGTAGTACACAATATTCAAAACCTGCATTATGAGTGCCAAGTGGATTTTATATAATTTCATGTGTGACACTAACAGTAGAGAGTTGATGCTCAAAGCAACCATCTTGCAAAGAGATGTGCTGATAACACTGATTTTGCACAGAAGTACTCCAATAAAAAACTGTCTGATTGTAGGTTTCTGATTTGGTTTACTGTAAGGCCCAAATAATCACAATATGGGTGTTTGCAATAGTATTTATAATCTTGTCGCATCCCTCGTTTGAAAAGGGACGCAGCTTAGTCATAAACTCATTCCTGTTTTACAGAACTCCTGTTGACTGGCCTTGATGACAGTCCTCTGCATTTATCCACAGATCAATATAAAATTAAGCTGCCATTTGGTCCAATGTGCTGTCATCTTGCTCTTCGTTCTGCTGCTTCCAACTACTGCAATGTATGATCCTTTAAAAAAAAAAAATCTTAAATCCCAAAGGGGTGAACATCAAATGCCTGTTTCTCGACTCCGATTCTTCTGACCAAGCATCACTCATCTACAGAAATTCCAGACTGCCAGCAAAGGCCTTCCCTGGCCTTTCATCTCCTGGAAGACTACTACAGCAAGCAGAGTCACACAGATGGGCCCTATGTAAGCATAACGGTTAACAAATTTTGCATTCTACTCCAACAAGTAACTGCAATGTAATGACTCTTAAAAACAACAACAGACAAACTGTGAAACTGCTTGTACTTAAGTAAGCATTAATATAGTAACATATTTTTCAGTAGGTTTTGGGATGAGAGGGAGGAAAATTACTAACCATTTTATCAGCTTGGTGTTTACTGGGTGTTTTATGAACTTATTACCAGAGGAGCTACAATTTTACCCAGAAGAATGCTCTCGCACCTCTCCACCAAAATACTTTTGCAAAATGGTATAACAAAGCTTTGTTTCACAGCTTTATTTTCTCAGAGAAATGCTGGTACGACTTGCTCCCTCGGCCATTTCAGTCCCCTTTTCTTTATTTGCACCTTAGAAAGGAAACAGGGAAGGGGCGGACACCTTCCAACATAAGCTGGGCAGAAGTACTCTTAGTAAGAGTACTAAACCAAACATGCTTACTAACAGCAGCAGTTCAAAGCTCACCACCAGCGTTGCATCAGCACTACACAATTTCAGTCCTCTGTTTTCAGGCAAATGCTGTTTAGCACCATCAACCCACTCATCATGTAACTGAGCGTTCAGCTTCAAAGAAACATCTGAGTGTAACCTGAGCAAGAGCAGGGCACCCGCTCTGGCAAGCTCCCTGCTCCAAGTACCTGCTCCAAGTGCTGTTACCCCGGCCACAGGCACGGCCAAACACTCACTCCCTCCCCGCAAGGGCATTTATTCACTGCCAGGTTGGGCACCGCAACTGTGTGCGATGTCTCGTCTGCTAGCGGGCTCCAAACCGTCCAGCGCTCTTGATTCCAACCTAATCACCCGGGTTGCCCATTTTTAAACAGCCTAATCGAAAGATTGCATCATATGGCTACATCATACTACTTTTCTTTTTCCAGCCAGCGTCAGCTCTTCCGCGTTCTGAACTACAGCACATTTCCCTTGACTTGGACTCAGAGGTGATGACATGGATGGACTGCTGCAGTTTTTGTATGCTGTTTTTAAAACACTACCTACAAAGCAGAAGCCTGGATTTTTTTGTGAGGAAGATGCAGTGAACCAGTAGCTCCAGTTTTTTTCTTCCTAATAGAGAGCCCACAAAGCAAAAATTGGAAGTTAAGCACCAATTTCTGCATTAAAATATCTCTTCTAGCTAGACCAAGACTGGCACTGGGACGTTAAATGACCAAATTTACATTTTCACTCCCCTTTTGTTAAACTCCCTTTGCTACTTCCTTTCCACTGTGACCCAGCAAGTAACACAAATCTCAGTATCAGCACATGAGACTACTACAAGGCTTGTAATGTAACACAATGATACAACATGGGGTGACAGCATGCCTTGCAAGCATTTCCGAGGCAATGAAGACAACTTTAAAAAAAAAAATCAAATAGGCTTTATTTTTATGCTGAATTCACCCTCGGTAGAAGCACCAGTGCCCTCTTTTAAAAGTTTCAACTTTCGCTTTGCATTTTTCCATGAAACCACTGCTGATAAAATTTACAATTTTTAATCTCCAGAGAAGTCTAAATCAAGCATATCATTTGAGGCCTGATACTCAGCAACTTAAGCCTTATGGCAGAATTTTATCAGGTTCTCCAAAAGCAATATTTGTTCTGGAGACTTGCCACATGTAAAACCCAGCAACCTGAAGTATATGAGTCAAGAAAATCACCTTTCAGGCTGTCAACTTGCATGCACTTGGAAGGCAATTTTTATTCATCCTCTCCCCCTGCCAAACGATCAGTGCACTTGGGAGACAAGCATGATTTGTGTCGCTTAAGGAAAAACATTGGTTTGTCTACCATTATTCACCATCCCAAAACGCAGTAATATTGCTGATAACTGAAGTTAGCTATCGTCAGCTGAAACCAATTAAAATAAGTGCCCTAAAACAGAGGCATAACACTACAAGTGCGGGATACTGATAAATAATGGGAATGGGTGTCATGTTCTACAGGTTTTCAGGGCCAGCATGATTGCAAAATCCACTCCAAAGTGATGAAAGGCACAGCCAGCCTCAGTCCACAGCCTCCTTCCAAGCACTGGAGAGAAAGCACATGCTGAAGCAGGTTGTTATGAAGTTTATTGCCACTCAATCATTTTTATATCAAATGCATTCGGTTTGTCCCCAGGTACCTTTTCCTTTAAACGCCAT
>NW_010261250.1:6503-29215 GCF_000690775.1 Eurypyga helias
TTATTTTTTTTTGAGCTATAAAGGGTCTGGAGGCCCCAGGATGGGGTGGGGACCCCACAGCTGTGCCAAATAACACTTGGGCACCCCCATCACCATTAATGATTTGGCACCGGTGCGGCTGACGGGACGTACAGGTCTGCTTGTCCAGATTCTGGCGCACATCCATCCACGTGGGTTTGACTCTCCAGAGTAAACCAAGCTACTGGAAACAGCAAGTATTCAGGTTTTTTAAAAGCTAAGTACTGCAACTGTGTATGTAGATCAACACGAAAAAGCAACCGAGCAAGAAAATACTCTTTTGGATTGTCTGAAGAGCTGAACCACTCTTTAATCCTGGCTACTTCAGAGCACCCAGCAACAGTCAAGAAACCAGTGAGCCATCAAGAGCCAAATAAAATCAAAGGGACAAATAGTTCCTCTACTGATTTTCCATGGCTGCACCCTTCATCCCCTAAATCACCATGCCAGCTCATGGCAAAGCTCATGGCTGGTTACATTCTCAGCAGCTGGAGAGCTGGCAGCAGCTGCCTGCCCCTTGCCCACTGGGCTCATCTCAGCCCAGCTCTCACTGTCTTCTCCCCTAGCAGCTGGGCTTGTGACCAACCACAAAGCCTCAATAACTAAGCAGAATAAATCAGGGTTGATAGAAATAGACTTTATTCCTGTAATATAAAGTGTTTGTTTTAGAAGTCAAATCAGGTTTTTTAATATTTTAACAAAACCAAACTTTGCCAAAAAAAAATTTTCAAGTATAGCAACTTGGATTGCAAATCAGTGTAGGATTTCATGTATTAAAATTACTTATGTGAAATAATAATTCATACATAGAGTGAAGGAGTGCATATTTGTTGCCAAAGTTTAAAAGGAACTGAAACACTGAAGGGCTCAAAGTCACTGAATAAACACTGTTTGAACTAAGTCACTAAAGACAAATGAATTAATTAATCCAGAAATACAGGAACTCAGATATCAAATTACATCTATGGTCCCTTAAATACACTGTCCTGGCTCTAACTGATCAAGACTAGATACTTTAAGAGAAACACCAATTACTGATTCCTAGTAATTAAAAAGGTAGCTTAAACTAAATCATGAAGATCTTAACACCCCTTGTAAAAAGTATCTTAGCCACATAAATGTCAACTTCACAGTTTTGCTGAATTCTTTTTTAAACTTCCTCATAAGCTGCAATAGCAAACTGCAATTTTACTTACACGCTGCTTAAAAAGACCAAAAAAAACCCCACTTACCCACTTAACAGCTTCTAACTGCATTTTGAAAAAGCAGCCAACGTGAATATCATGTGCACTCTGTTACAAAGCTGACTAAAGCAGACCAAGCCCTTGCTGCCCTGGGTGCAGAAGCACCCCAGTCGTCATTAAAGAGACTTCTATCACCTCCTCCTCATTTGCCTTCTACACTCCGAATGTTTTCAAATCTGTCTGTGGCAACAAGCTAGTTTGTTTTTTCATATCCAGGAGGAGCCCCGCAATGAGCTGAACCGTACTCTCTAGGTTGATCCAGACAGAACATGGATATCATGGCTTTACCTTTGCAGAGCACATTCCCTCTGGTTCCCACTGCATCTCACTATCCCCGTCGCTTCTTGACTGTAGCCTGTTAACTGAGGGGAGGTCTTGCAGAGCCTTCTCCAGCAATGGCCATGTCCCTTTCACCAAAAACTGTGTAAGAGCAGTTAAAGTTGTCTAAATTAGCTAACTTCAGGGGGCTTGCACTGACTCAAGCAGGTCACATCTCATTCCTAGCAAGTCAGATTTACTATTCAGTGCAGGCAGAGCTTAATTTGTATTGGTACAAATTGCCTAACCTCACCATTTTTGGTGATACACACACACTTTTAGCAGCAATCTGCAACTCTATTCTCAACCCACGGTCTAACACATCTCTGGTCATCTGGAGAGATGGCTGACGGACATGTGCAGGGCACGTCTTGGGAGCACCTGAACACATGATGCAAAATCACAGTACCTGGGAATACGTTGTTAAAGTATAAATACACAAGATGAAAACAGAGGAGCAAAAGAGAAGCAGAAAACAGAAACATAAGAGAAGACAGAAAAAATGCAATGGAGGGTTTGGGGTTAGTTAGTAGGTTTTAAGAATAGATGAGATTACAATTACTGGTATGTTCTTCATTATTAAAGTTGCTGAATAATCAGGAAACCAAAGGGGAGCATCTGAACAAATCTCAGTACCACGTGGTTAGTTGCAAACAGTGGTTGGGGTGAAGGGACTTTCACAATATTTCCAAAACACTGTTTCCACATCACTTACTCTAAAGCCAACAAGGCGTCTGAGCATGAACATTTCCATGTTCTTACGCGACAGCAACACCTATTTTAGTTCATTGTTTCCTAATCCTAAAGCAGCTTAGGAAAAGAAATACATTCAATTGTATTTTCAGCCAGTTCTCACAGTCAGAGGGAACCCACAAGAAAAACCCACATTATAAAAATCAGCAATCAATGCCACACAAACACACGCCAAAGATATCAAAAGCATTAACTGAGCTAAACAAGGGGGATTTCAAGATGACCATATTCATAGCTTTTATATGGGATGAACACCTAATGTCAGCCAATCTGCACAGTTGAGGGCAGGGGAGCCATACTGCAGATGTCAGCTAGACATGAAAAAGGTAACTGCTACCAGGTGCTTCTTGACCACATAGGGACACTCGCTTCCAACTGCCAAGAGATACTGGGTTTGCTTCCCCCCAGCACCCCCCTCCTTGCATTCCTCCCTGATCCCTGCAAGCTGAACAGCTCTGGGCTGGTATAAAGGCCCAGTTTCCAAGGCAATTGGCAAAACAAACAAACACAAGTTACAAGAAGTTGAAACAGCGTTCCCACCACACTGGGATGACAGTATTATTTATGAGCGTGCAGTAGCACGGATTGTAGTTACGGAGGCATGGGAGTTTTGTTCACTTATGGAGTAACATAACTTAAGCTGTGCAGTCTTGGGAGTTGCACAGGAAAGCTTTGTTTAAAAAAATTATTTTCTTCTTTTTGTACTGTCCCTTTCAGGAGAGCTGCATAAATGTAACTGCAAGGTAAAAAAGCAAGGGGGTTAACCATCCCACACCAAGGTCTGAGAAGTCTGTGCCACCTGAACACAGACAAACTCTTCAGTATAAGAGAGTCTATGAGACTGCACTATAGAAGACCACCAACATAAGTTCTATGCCTAAAATATCGAGGTGTTTCAAGCAGGTAATATTCTGTATGAAAATCTACACATAATAAACTGAGAGGTCACTTACACCTCTTGCTTGCATTCAACCTAAGAACTATAGGACTTAACAGAGTATTACGAGCTAGAACTTCATGCACAAGTTTACTTACAAAGTATCGTTAATGAATAATCCTTATCTATTTTCCAGCAGTAATAGACAAACAGCTGCAATACAATACAAATTCACGTCCCATTGTCTGTAATGCTAAATTTATCTTCTACCAGGAACACCCTTACTTGCCAGAGTACATGCTGAAATGCTACCAAAATCTTGGTAGGCATGTTAAATAAAACCATTAATCATTTGATGCCAAGTTAAAACATACCAGTATCTCCAAAACATCTGCAACAGTCTGCATTAATCAGCATACTGTACAGAGTTACTGTATTTAGCTGTTGTATAGCTATGCACAAAAGATAATTTAGTTTTATAGTGCAAATGCCATCTGTCACATTGTCACAGCATGACAAGGTATCACATTACATATTAAACAGACAACATGCCTTGAAAATAAAGCCTATTTTCATGCCTTGGTTGTCTTAGAGACTGAAGAACTGGGTTTTCATGGTAGTAACATAATTTTAAAACAAAACAAGCCAAAACATTTTGCTCTGGGATAAGAAGTAAGACCTATTCCCTGTCCATTTTTTTAAGGACAGCTCTCATAAAGAAAATGCTATTTTGGTCTCATTTGGTCATGCAAAACCACAACAGTTTTTTGCCTCTAAATAATAAATTAAAAAAAACCCCACAGCATGAAACAGTCGTTGTTTATACCACACAATGCTCTGTGTTGCCACCATGATGGTAATTAATGGTACGAGGCTTTTCAGATGACAAGGCACTGGACATTAGGTTGATTGTGGTACATAACAGAGCATATGCATAAACCAGTACTGTTATGCCAAAAGCTGTTAGCAAATAGCTTGTACAGTCTTTGTAAGTGACTAGAAGAGTATTTTTATATGTACATATACATCATTAGTATGGAAGTCAAGCATGAATGACATTACAGTACAAGATGCGTTTGTCAGTCTGTCAAAAGATGAGATCACCAAACACAACTGATTAAATAATGCAGGTTGAAAGAAGCTCCTTGCTCCCATTCCATCTCCATCCAAAATTGCTATTAAGCAACCAAAGGCATTTGACTCTGTTTTCTGTGTATGAGCCCATTATCATGTACCTGTCAGCAGTATTAAGTGAAATTATATTGTTCTGGTGTTTCAACACAACACTTCTCAGGCTGGTTTGGTTTGGTTTGGAGAGGGTGGTGGTATTAAACTGGTAAACACAAGAATATAAACAGTCAAAAATGAACCAAATTTAATTCTGCCAGGAAACCACCCCAGACCATAGGGCATACTTCAAGCCTTGGTTTTATTTATAAAATATGCATCTGGAAGACATTTAAAAAACAATCTACCAACACCTGCAACATGTCATATATGAAGAAAAACCTCACCTGAAGTTTATACTAAAATAACCTCTGTCATTTTAGGTTTATACAAAGAAACTATTCACAGGGACACAAGCTCTCCAGTTAAACAACATTTCTCCACTTTTGAGGACACAATGAAAACTGTGACTCCCTGTTTTCCTCAGGCAAGACATACGACCCCTTCTGGCACCTTAATCTTCACAGGGCAGAGGGAAGGTCATCAGCCTGGGCTCCACGGTGCCATGTCCTGGACAAGGGAGGGAACAGGAGTATCAGACAGTCTGAGCAGCAGGGTAGGTGTTCACACATAGGTGAAGGAAATAGCAGCAGTAATGCTGACTCCAAAAAAGCTGGGGGAACAAATAAATCTCAAATAAATAATCTACAAATAGCTACCTTGAATCTTCCTAAATTGTTTAAATTTTAAGAAGGTAAACAAAGGAAACACAAGGAATGGTTGCCCTAAGACCCAAAACCTAGGGCTGGCCTCGATGAAGCAGAACAGAGATGAGGAAAGAGAGCTGATGGCCACCACCCTTCCAACTGCTCCCTATCTGTTACATCACTACCATCATGCTGTGGAGCTCCTACCAACCGTCCCTGGCGCTGTATGATAAGGGGAGAGCAGCAGCTTTTCTCTGAAGTAGCTACCAGGCCATATAAAGGTCATTAAATTCTGAAAAACACAGTTAATTTTATAGTACCATAAGCACTTCCTGCTAGTACCGGGGAAATGAGGACCACATACTCTTCCCACATGTTGCCCAGGAATCAGTATTTGATGTCCACAGCTTGTATCCCCAGCCTCCTTTGACTGCAGCCAGAAAGCTTTGGAGGAACAAGAGGACTCCAAATGCAAGATCCTAGCTAGAGACCTTTGCTGTTCAGAGAGATGTGGGTAGAGAAGGCGTAAAGCCTTTTGCAGAAGCAAGGGAACACCACCATCAGAAAGAGAGCTCGGTTGGGATGCAGGGAACTGGACTCTGCCTCGATGCAGCCACCAGCCAGCAGATGCCCCTGAAGAGGTCACTTCCCATCCCCGAGCTCTCCCACCTGTAAAATAAACGTACCAAGATCAACCAGCAGAGTGGAGCACACGGGAGGGGTACAGACGGTAAGCACCACATGAAATGCAGGGCTAGTAGTAAAATCCCTCAGTGGTGAGCGCCTCATGTTGATTTTGGCGCTGGACAGAGTGGCTTTATTTCTCCCTGAGGAGAACAAGTGCCCTTTGATTTGCAGCTATGCCAGGGACATCTGTCCTACAGGACAACTTCTGTTGTTTGGCAGTAACATATGCAATTTGGAAACAGACTTAAACATGCATTTTATCTGACATTACAGGCACAAGCATGTCCACAAGTGTAATTTATCTCCATTGATTTCAAGTGTATCAGTGACAGAAAAATGGGTATAACCACTGAGAGAGAGAAAAGTCTAAGTTCTCAGGTATTAACAAAATTATCAGTGACATACGAATAAATTATTGTTTGGGTTTTGTGCCAAAACCATCATGTCTTATTTATCCTCCCTTTTCTGGGGAATTTTATGGCTGAATGGAGAACCAGTAGGGTAACATCCCAGGAGAGGAGAGAGTCAAGGAAGTCCTTGACATGCCTGTGAAAGAAAGCATTTAATTTTATAATGTTTTGTTTCTTCCGCTTTTATTTGGTTTAAATCTATTTGACAGTTATTTGGAGAAAAGTTACTGACTCAGTTTCCAAAGCATTTTTTCTTATTCTTCACCAATATCCTCTCACGTGAGGGAGAGAGCATGAATTATTCTGGTAAATAAGAATTAAGCAAAGCAAGCTAGTCAGCACTTTAAGTCTTTGTCATCTATGTGTGAGCACCAAATGAGGGCAATTCCTCCACCTTCTGAATCACTTTTGCAGATACATCTTAACTGTAATACATGACTACAGCAGACCCACTTTTTAGTCAATTATTTCCCCCCACCTCAGCATCACTGGGATTTGCTTTTACACTCAGTGACATACCTTACCCCATTTCAAAGTTAAGCTTCCACTAGGAATGGATGGACAAAGGAACAATAAACCCACACTTCAAAAATACCCGTATCTCAGCACCAAGGGACTAGACAGATCAGTAAAAATTAAAAACAAAAAAAATTTTTAAAAATCCTGCTATTTTAAGTAACATGAGAAGGAAAGCTATGCCAAGAGCATGTCTCCAGACAACAACTATTCTGCACTAGAAAGTAAAAATTAGCAGTTGTGTCTCCACAGACTATAAACGAAGGAGGAAGAAAGAAGGCAAAGGCAAACACAGTGAAGCAAGGAAGAGCCTGCTAATTGGAAGAAAATACAACATATGAATGTGCAAATAAAACAACAAGGGAAATAAAAAGGCACGCAATGTCTCATTGATAGAAATGAATACTTGGGAGCCTGAAAAGGGGGGAAATGAGCAGCTAAAACCCAGAGGCTTAGCAAGGCTTGGCTATATTTGTTACGATTCTAGGAAACCCTCACAGGCTGTATAATACAAAACCAGCATATCTGCATGAAACCGGATACAACAGCAACACAGCATCTTGACAAACATTTGCTACACGCTTCCCCTCTAACAAAGCACGGTTCCTACTGATCTGCGGCGAGGGATCACATAAACAGGGTGGGCTTACGATATTGGGAGACGGAGGTGACAAAAGGCCCATTTCTGGAACCGGAGTCACCAACGGCCAGCATCTTGGGCCCACGAAGTTGATCACCGGCAGGGACTGGTCCAGCCCTCCGCTGCACCCATCTGCGGGAGCCCAGTCTTTCAGAAGAGCAAGAACCAGCAGCCTTGAGTCAAATTCTTTCTCACGTAAACCAAACAGATGACCGGAGGAATACACCGAGGATTTGACTTCTGCATACGCCACAACAGTAAGCAAAACATCAGACTCTGGAACAGGAGGAGGATTCTAGCACAGCAGTATGCCGTAGTAAAAAGGATGGGCAAAGGATGAGAGAAGTGCCAGAAAACCCTTTTGGGGAGGTTATCTTCTGCTTAATTGTCTGTAATTCTGCCCCTGTGCGACAAAAGCCATGAAAAGCAACGCTGAATGACACCCTTCTAATTGCACAGTCCCGTTTGATATTTTAATGCATGTCATTGAGGATTTGCCTTTCATGACTTTTGCCAGGAGCACGGGCTGCCCTCCTGACAGACAGACTACTTTTTCCCCCAATGTGACACGAGCTACTGAGATCTTGTTTGCTGCAAGAACACACGGCCCGGCAATGCAGCGGCAGCGACTCTCCCACACAGCCAGCAGACATGGGTATGGATTCAGCCACCTCTTCACTGGAGACTGGTTGAGCTTTCAGTCAAAGAAAAGGAGGGGAAAAGTCCTCCTCCTGTCCTGGGAAAAAATAATTGAGCTAAATGCTAGATGTTCTACAAGAACTCAAGTCATATATGACAGATATTTGAATTAAACCATTTTAATTACTTTCACTTCACATTTTCAATAACTTCTTAGTGAACATGCCCTCCCTAACTCTGAGATCATCCATCAGCCAGCTCCAGGAGTCAAGCTGTCAACCCTTTTCGTTGACAAGGATTTTTTTTTTTCCTTTCTGGCATGCCACCTCCTTCTACTAAGCGCTTGAATTATGATCTCCAAGTTTAGAGCAATTAAACATCCACAGACTTTAAAAAACACAGACCACAGTCACTTCTAAGTTAACACCCGCGCCTCTTCAGCAACACGCCAGACAGCCCTCCCCTGCCCCAGGAGGTCGGGGCAGCCTGACTGGACCGCGGGTAGCCCGACGCAGCAGGGAGGCCAGCTGCCTCCCGCAACCCCGGGGATGCGCCAGCACCGCCTGCAGCCAAATTTCCAATTCCCTGCCAGCCTGAGCACTCGCATATCTGTTGAGGGCTTTAATGTAGGCCTGACAACCACGCCAGCATAAGGCCCTCTGACATCCCAGGAGGAGGGGAGGGAAGAAAGCTGCCTGAGCGATTCTCAAACGCTTTTCTTTTTAAGCCATTGGCTTCCCAGGCTTCTGTCTGTAACGCTAAATTTCATCCATGATGCTCGGCGCCTCACTGCTAGTAGGGAAAGGTAAAGGTTATTCTCTTCAGGGCAAAACCAGCAGCTGAACCCTTCCCCTTGACACCATCTACCCAGCTGCACCATTTATTTCCTCTCCTTCACAGAAAGCAGCTACAAGGCACCATACAACCACACAGAAAGCCAAACACCTGGAAAGCCCCCAAAACCTGGCCTTTGAACTTTTGGGACATTTTCCCCCTTGTCACTGCTTTTACATCTAGTTTGCTAAATTGATGATAATTTTTTTTTTAATATTTGGCATTACTTTAATGCATGAAAAAGCAACGTGGCAATAAAACATTTTTTCCATACAGTATGCAAACATATTTCAAACATATTTTCAAAACAGGTTGCTTAAAAAAAAAAAAAAAACCAAACCACAAACCAAACAAAAAGCCCCCACCTATCTTTCTGTAAAATCCATACTTGCAGAACTGTATTCACCCCTTCCCAGGGAGGATGGGATTTCTTTCTTTCTTTCTTCCTTTTTTTTTTTAATTAGCAGGCACAGGCAAGTGAGTATCATTTCCTCACTTTCTTAAATTAAAGGTTGGAGGAGTACACTTCATGCCTGGGATGAAGAGCTGCTCTGCTGTTCTGACTCAGCCCCCTGTAGCCCATTTGCAGAGTTATTGTCAGGGGAGAGGAGGCTCGTGACAGTGACAGTAAAACGTTTGGACCAACTGCCACAAACTGAAGTCACAAGTGCGACACGAAAGCCCGACACGAATGAACAAATTGTTCTGCCACACGCGTGCACTGGAGCGGTGATGTTTCACCTCTATGCAAGCACTAAGCTTTTGCCTAGGGTGAGGATCCCAGCCCATCTCCAACGTGATGCCGACCACGGCGGCAGGGCTTGGTGGATGTCTATCTGACGCATGGCAGCTGTCTACCTGCTGGGGCACATGCGATGAAAAAAACACACCAGGAAATAAATCTGCAGCTGGAAGATGCTTAGGAGCAACCCCTGCCCTCCCAGACCGGCTCCAGCGCTGCATTGACTGGAGGGCAAGTGAGGGGACAAAGCAGGAGGAGCCCAGGCCGGGCCGTCAGCAGAGCTCTGAGGATCTCACCACAGGAATGATGCACAGGCCAAAGCGAGAGCTTACAGGTGTCAGGTAATGCAGACTTCAGCCACCTGCCAGAGTGTGTGTGGAGACCTCTCATTTTAACTGGGGGGACAACGGATTCTTGCCAGCATTAATGCCGTTCCCCAAAGCACTGGCATATGAAATGTCAGCGCTGTAACAGTCTTTAAGGAAAAGCTCCTCATATGCTGAGCAATTTCCATCTCTATTTCTAGCTCTTGAGACCAGCAGCTTAACCTTACTTTCACCTCCCTTTTGTGAGCTCTACAGGCGAACCACGGGGGGAAGAGATGAGAGCTGGGGTAGGGGGCCAGCCACTTGAAAACCTGATGATGGAGAAAAGGCTTCTGAAATGTTAAGGAGACTTCCCGCCACACCACTCCCCCGGAGGAGTTTAAGAAATCCCACCACCATGAAATATTCTGCTGCTATTAAACAGCTTTTTTTGCTCATGTTTCAGGGCATCAGGAGGGGAAGTGAAACAACATTAGCTGCTTCCTGACTTAATAGAAACCTTGGCAAAACCATCAACACACACACAATTAAGACACTGCAGTGATGTGTGTTTAACAGTTTTATTTTTCCGAATAAGCAAAGGAGATAAAGTACTATCTTGCCATTTTAAAAGAATACTGATTCTCCCCTCCCCCAAAACAAGGATTCATTGCACAGAATTTTCCTTCCATCCATTCATGTGACCGAAGACAGATACCCCTTAGCATATTTCTCATTTTAAGTACAGCATCAGAAAAGTGGGGGTGAGGGGGTGGGAGGTGTGTGCAATGGAACAGCCTAGAAATGCAGGATGAAAACAGTAAGTGGACTTTCAAAATACACCCAAGAGGCTGTGTGTATGCTGAAGTTTGCCACTGTATTACTACAATCAAAAAAACTGATTTAGGGCCAAAAGTACACTATTTAAAAAAAAAAAAAGAAAACCAGCATAACTACTTCGAGATGATGCGACAACACCGGAAAAAAAAAAACCAAACTGAAACCATTCAGACAAAAAGTCTTCAGGAGTTAGAACATTCCCTCCCTACACTATTTTAAGGCATCTCTACCAAGCCCAACTCAAGCTACACAGACTATTAAATAGTATTAATGCTTAGCATGCATTTAGCACTTTGAGTGTTCAAATTCTCCCCAACACCTCAAAAAAACCAAACAAAACCATACTGAAGAATCTGGCGAAGAACCCTGCCTGTTCCCACATGAGAGGAGGCTACAGCAACACTTAGCCTGCAGTGGGAGAAGACGTCCTGCTTTATAACCATAGTTCCACATGGTGGGATGAGGCAGAAAGGACAGCGTGACCATGCCGGGGGTTTGGAGCCACCCTCCCAACTGGGGAAGATGGACCAGTCTAATGGGAAAGCAGCACTGCAGGTACGCCACACTGCATTTCAGAAGAGGGACAGTACACGAAGCGGGAATCATCGCTGTCAGTGCCAAAGCTGGGACCCCGATTAGCCCATAACCTGCACCAGCTGCTTGATGAACCCACAGCCTTTGCTTCTTTGCACACTTGGGCCACCCAGGTCACGGTTTAACTCCCATGTGAAACTGTTTATTAGAAACATGAAGCAGCTACACAGTAAAGGTGAGAATAAATGTGAACAAAGCTATCATCTTAAACACCTCTCCCCTTAAAAAAAAAAAGCCCCCCCATCCCGTTTAATGATAAAAAAGAAATTGTATGACTGGCTCCCAAGCAGATCCAAGTGCTCAGCAGGACATGAGAAGGAAGGAGAGTTGATTTTTTTTCTCTAGTGGTATGTAAAATCAGGAAAGGCTTTGGCAGAAGCTAGATAGATAAAAGGAGACCACTTATAAAGGAATGAGGTGGACTTTTTACATTTAATTTCTTTCTGAACTTAAAAATCTGCCTCAGATACATTATGGAAAACACTTTCAAGTAAAAAAAAAAAATAACTGGGGACATGAAGGCCTTATTGTTTTCCCCAAACTTTATATGTCAACACATACACATGCATTAAAAAAAAATCCTTACCTCCCTTCTGAGACATTAAATCCACACAATGTTTCTTGGAGAGGGTAAAAAGAAAATGTAGGTCAAGATGTTGAGATAGGGATTGCTTCTGAAAGATGAAAGCATAAGAGGACTAAGCTTTCATTCCTTATGTTTCTTTGAGATTTCAAACAGAGCGTTATTTGATAATGGTTCCTTTCAGAAAATTGGAATTTAATATAGCTAATTATAAGTTCGAGAATTAGCATACAGTCAGTACTCCAACTGAGCTGGTATACCATGGTGATGCTTTTTACCAGCATGTCCCCAGTGCTTATTATAGATCTTTTCTCCAAATACTAAGTCCACTTTGCTCTCACATTAAGCTGGATGGCCCAGGAGTTTGGGGGGGCAGTGGGAAATATCAGTGATCTCCACAGCTGTAACACTGAGCCTGCAGCAAGCAGCCTGAAGTTTTCCTCATGGCGCAGCGCAGGAAGAGACCTTCCTGCTTCAAAGAAAGCACAGAAAATAAAAGGACAAAGACAGAATGAAAAACACAAGTAGCTGTAAAGTACACAGAGAAACGGGAAAACGTATTTTCCTCCTTGTGATTAAAAGGGAGGAAAACGGATGACAACAATGAAGAGTGTATGCAAACAGAAAGAGGGGGAGTAGTCTGAATTCTCTGGTATTAACATGGACAGATCTGAGATTTATTTGTCCTATAAGCAATCATAAGCTAAAAATCCTGAACTTCATTTCACAGAGAACAAGAGGTATACCTAGCAATATCCCTTGTGACAGGCTCCAGCAGGAGACACAGCTAGATTTGGACCAGGAGCAGTTTCTCTGCACTTGGGAAGCAAGCCACATGTTAGTGTTTCAGGGACCTACGCAGGTTTGAGATGCTCTGTTGCTAGAGATGGCACAAAATGTGTTCAGCAACATCTGCTGCACATCCCTGGTTAGTACGTGAAGTAAAACTGTAGCGTGCGCAGTCATCAACACAGATCGTACTCAAGTGAATTTTGAGGAGAAAAATGTACATTGCGGGGAGCTCTGCAATCTGCGAGGTTCCAGCAGCTTTCCCTTTGTTTCTCACTGCAGTTTCCGACCAAATACTAAGCCAGCATATTTCTTTAAGTGCTTCGATGGATCTGTGAGCTCCTGCAATGAAATCCTGTCAGTGACCAAGGCACCAGCAGCTCTATGTTATGATCTCAACCAGAAGGGCTATACCTAGTTTCTTCCTCAAAACGGTACCTATGTTCAGTCAATCTATGAGCTTCTGGGGGAAAAAGGGGCATGTTTTTGACATAATCAGTAGAGGTTTCTTATACGTTAGCAGAGTAATTTCTCTGAAGTTGTATTTTCATTTGGCATGACCCCCACCTGGGTTAGAGTAGGATGTTCCCTATGAAATCAGTTGTTGCCATCCAAAATATTCTTCTGCTCCTAAGAGGCCACACTAGAAAACCTGCCCCTTATAGACAGCATCTCCCGCCTCTTCTTACTAGAAGAATTCCCCAAATCATTCTCCTGAACTTGGCATGACCACCCACTCCCAAAACTTGGGGCTGAAGAGTGCTCACCTTTCCTTAACTTATTCCTTCAAATGAACAGCATTCATTTTTAGAGAAAACAAACACAAATTAAAAGCTTAGTAAGGTCCTTCCTATTCCACTTTAGGGGACTGAAGTCCTCCCGCGACAAGAGGACACCAAAACAGTACTTCCCCGCTGTTCTCAACCTGAGTAAGGCGAAACACAGCCAACACAGAAAACACCATCTCCTTCAGTCTACTCTCTGCTTCCTGCTTCCTGAAGAAGAGCTTTTTTAGCCTAGGTCAAGAGTGAAAGCACTCACTGGACAAAAGCTGAGAGCTATTTTCCTAAAACCTTGATAAAGTTTCTGAGTCTTTTGCCTGTACTGACAGAATTTCTCCTGGAAGCAGACAAGCACAAACTAAAGACCAGTCTTCCTCAGCAGAGTCTGTTTCTTTCTAAGTTTCCCTGCAAATTTAGTTCTCATGAGACTATTCCCACTGAGTCCAAGTTGATTTGAAAAGCTTGAAATAGAAATTTACGTAGCAGTTATAATTTTGACCCAGACAGATGGTAGTCCAGCACCTTCTCAGCATCCAACTACACCAGGAAAACTGAAGGTCTGCAAAAACATCTTCACCATAAACCCCAATATTCAAGTTTGAAGACTGTATCTTTAACTCCCTTTTTACAGTCAGCTACTCTAAACAAGTCTGCTTTCCAGGCTGTTAATGGCAGATGCCTAGATCCCCAACAGAAAGATGGTTTTCTGTGCTAGGCAATGCCTTAACTAACGACCCATTTATTCTACTTTATGAGCAGAGTATTTGTATATATATATACCCTGTGTTATGCTCTGGATGTTAATCAACCTTCAAGACTTTGCATGCCAGTTTTATTGAAGCGCCTTCCATGCTGGCATAAAGGAGACTTTGTACCAAACAGTCTTCCTCCAGCCTAGGAGAGATCAACATCAGCTCGTAGCTCAAAAACCTCTCTTTCACAAAGAACTTCTACTCTTCAGTTCTGGTCTCTTGTTAATGAGGCTTTAAATATTCAAGGACACTGCCATACCATGTGAAGGTAAACTATGCAAGAGTGCATTTAAATCTACAATTGCAAATGGGCTGTTTATCTACTTAGCCAAGACAGCCTTGTCCATTTCAATTAGAGAAGGTCATTTTTGGGCAAATGTAAACTGGCATTTGCAGTTCATCCCTGCAGGACAATGAGACGAGGTAAAGCTTCTGGGGCAGGTTTCCATCTAAATAAAACGAGTAGCCCTTAACCACAGACTTTGTTGCTACACAAAAAGCCACCTTCAATTGATTTTGGGGAGCGGGGAGAGGAGTAGCAACAACTATGTTTCAAGAAGATTTGGAATTCAAGCCACATTCTGCTAACTTCTATCCCTTATTCATGATTTCCACCTGGAGGTAATCATTGCTGACCTCCCAAGATGTGAAGAGGCAGAACAACTACTGTAAAAAGCACCACATTTTGTTATGTTGGCAAAACAATGAGTTCTTTGCTTCCTGTCCTGTCAAGTAGATGGTCACGTTAAGGAAGTGTTGGGACTCTCCTCCTTTTAAAAGAGAAACAGCATGGTCCTGGACAGACACACTACAGGAACAGGAGGGAAAGGGAATCAAGCCCTCCATGCAGACTGTATAAAAGAGATATACCTCTCCCCAACCCCAGCCCACTCCCGTACAATCCTGAGGCTCTCCACAACCATACCGCTTCCTTCAGGGGGCAGAGAGCGAGAGAGAGCCTGAGGCTCTGAAACGAGATCTCAGCATCACAGCAAGGGAGCAAGGTCAGGAAAAAACAGAAAAGGATTAAATTCCTCTTCAGGTCTCTCCACCCAATACACCTGCATCTGAAACACTTCAGTACAATCCAGATGCCTTTTCTCAATGTCCCGTATGAGAGGACATGCTTCTGCCCTTGTTCTAGCACCTGCTCACTAACATCGTGACAGCACTTCAGCCCTGAAGCAGAAAAAAAAATTCCCACATTGTGAAGAAAGGGAAAAACCTGTACTCCCTCTGTGCCATTTTCATCACTTCTAAGCTTCTTTCAGTCTCTCCACATACACAGCAGGCATGACACAAAACCACTGGGGTGCTTTGCAGACACAGTAAGCAGAGCATCTTTGAAAACAGCTGGCCATGCATGAAACGCTTTCACCTTTCACAGCACCAGAGGAGACGACCACTAAGGGAAGTGTTTTAGGAAGAACCTGCTTTTGAGGCAACCTGGCTGAAACAGAGCCTGTCAAGGTGCGATTTACCTCTAACACTTCTGTTTACACATGTGTGCACGAAGACTAGGAAGAGGCAAAACTGAAATATTTTTAAGATTGACTGCTACTGAAGCTAAGTGAGGGATGAGGGGAAGGAAAGAAAAGAGATTAAATGCTGGTGCGGTCTTTGGGCATTAGTCAGAACAGCTGGCTGAGGCCAAATTTTTTGCTTGAAAAGTGGCTTATCTCCTTGCTTCCCAAATTGCACCAGAGGTCAGCTGAAGAGGTTTCAGGAGTTTGCCAGCTCTGTCCCTCTGTGGGATCCTTGGCAGATTGCTCCAGCTGGGCTCCTTCCAGCTCTTCCCTTTTTCCATTTTAGCATATAGCTTGAATAAAGAAAACAAGATGAAGGCTTTCAAAGATAATGCAGTCTTTCACAAACAGATGCAGAACAAAGCACAGGAAATTCTGAGCAAAGTAAAAAATGAATGTTGTCTGTTCAAGGCTTATCTGGAATGAGTTAGCCTCTTAGTGGACAGATCTGAAACATCACTCCGTCCTGACTGCAACTGCAATGCTCACTAACAGTTTTGTGAGGGGAGAAAACAGGATGGGTAAGGGTGGAAATTCAGCTGCCGTTAGCTTTGGAGCTGGAAACTCCTTCAGATGTACCAGAAACAACACTTGCAAGTCAAACTTGTCACCATCATCCCCTGTCACCCTACACACAATTCTTCTACATCTACTCGTTTGACCACGCACCCCCTTCAGAGTATTAAATTGATTTAAGTTGGAAAATAAAGGACATCAAAGGCAGGTTATTGAAAACGTGTATTCATCTAATTCTGAATACAACATCACATTAACTGTCTGTAATAAATCTGCACTAGTCAGACACACACAAAAGATTAAAAAATGCATGCGCATTTATTACGATGTAGAGCAATCAGCTATGCCTTAACAGCATACGTACTAAGCTGTATTTATTTTCCAGAAAACATTCACACACAAGCACTGGGAAGATTCTGCTAAGTGATTGACCTCTTATCATCACCAGTTATCAAGACAACAGGTATTTCAGAACGGTTTTTTGGAGATTTTAAATCAAAAAGATCCCACCAAAACCAAACCAAAATGTTGAGGCATGAGCTCAGAGCGCAGACCAATCTCCCAGGCTGTTATGTGCTGTAAAATGAACGCGACTGATTCCTGAAGTGTTGTGTTGCTTAAAAAGGCAACTGGGGTTTTTTTTGGTGGTTTTTTTTTTTTGCTTTTCACAACAGAAACTCTATGTTCAAATGTGGGTTGATGGCACTTAAAAAGAAGGCACTGTCAATCTTCTGATGTTTGCAGTTTAGCCCAGGTCTCCACAAGGATCCCCAAACACATCTCGATTGGCAACCACTATGCTTAACAAGACAAAGCCTGGGAACACAGGTAAATGGAGGGTATTTGAGGTGAAGGGTAAGGTCCATTGGCAGCTGTGTAAGGCAACTTGCAGGAGTGGCCACTATGCCCATCAGCAGTTACAGCCATCTGTCACTAATCTCAACGTTTTCTTTTAAAACCACTTTACTGCCAGGGTTGACAAGATAAGGTTTACAGCACACGACATCTGCTCTGATTAAACACAGCCTAATGGCCTTAAGAACATCCTGCTGGCCCAAATAGTTCCCAAACTCCCTCCACTCTTTCAAACAGCAAGGCATTTCTAAAATGCCCTCCACAACAAGGAAAAGCTGCTGTGGAGGTTGTAAGACAGGCCCTTGAAGACTGAAAATGTGTTCTCTCCCAATACTCTGATAGTGCTCCACAAAATGTAGTCTTGCACTACTAGCTCAACGCTATAGCATAAAAATAATTAGCAAAAGCCTTATTCAAAGGTAAGCAGAGACAGTTTCAGAAAATACAGCTTCCCTAGGACTGACTACAGTAAATTGTATTACACCATCTGTGTGTATGACAAACTTCTCTCTGCTTTTACTTGTGACACCGATTTTATCTCCTGCTGCATTCCCATTTTCTTCATAGAGTATGTTATTTCAATGCCTGACTTTTTCTTTCCCTGCTGCTTTTCTGGTTGTATTCCTTATTGTGTGTCCTTCAAATTAAAAACACTAGTTATTTCATGCACAGTTTCCTTCTGCCAATCACAGGCAATGAGGAAACAACAGGTATTCTGAAATCTAAAGCCTCTTTACAAGAGCAGCTGCGTATTCCAACCTGAAAACCATTGGTCTCCACTAGAATATTTTAACAAACACTAAAATAATAACAACTAGCATTGGGCATCAGACAGACAAAGAGGTAAAGGACCTTCCTCCCCACTTCCATGCCTTCTGAGAACTAGTGCTCTTAAACAGAGAAGCACTATGCTCACTTTTTCTGAGCCTACTGCTAGACTTTGTGCCCGCACTTCGTGCAAATTCTCCATCCCTTTTGATAGCGTGATCCACCACACAGATCACGCTGTGGAACTCCATTCTTTACACCACCTTTTAACAGCTGTTTAATTTTTTTTTCATTTCTGTGTAAACCACAAGTTCTCTCTTTATCTCCTCCTAACACAACTCAGCAGCTGGAGAAAGGGATCAGCACCAACCACGAATTCTCATCTCAGCAGGTCACCAGCATGAACTTCATCCTCCCCAGCCTGCCCGTTTGAGGGACAATGCTCCAAGCACATCTCTCTCAGGATGTTTTTAACATCCCAATAAAAATGGAGCCATTAAAAAAGAAAAAAAGAAAATTATACTTATTTATCTGACAAACCAAAGAAACAGTTGAGTTAGATGCACCTCTTTGGTTTCTCAATATTACAGTCAAAAAAGCAGCTTTGCATAAGGTTGTCTCACCCTCTGTGGCAAAATAAGCAAAGTAGAATTTGCAAAAGTTACAATTTTTGACAGAGATAGGAATCCTATGAGGTAAAACCACCACCATCCTTTTGGCTGTACTTGCCAGCCAAAAAAAAGGCTACTGTGCAAATGTAGGCAGGCTGGCTGGCAATTTTATGGCTGCCAAAGGCAGAATGAAGCAGTTTGCTTGTCCGCACTTAAGGGTGCTCTCCAAACTGCTGATGCAAACAGTAAACTCAAGGCAGTGGCTATGCAGAATGACACTGAGCCAAGGACAACAAAGTTGTTGTCCCCTGTTGGGGTTAAGGCAAAGTTTTGTTTCATGGGCAGTCTGTGCAATGAATTTCACCACTATATTGATGGTGGTTGGTTGGGGTTTTGTTTGTTTGTTTT
The DNA here is from genome assembly GCF_000690775.1 of Eurypyga helias. NCBI lineage: Eukaryota > Metazoa > Chordata > Aves > Eurypygiformes > Eurypygidae > Eurypyga > Eurypyga helias. Next base: position 25,385 of record NW_010261250.1, read on the forward strand.
AAAGAAATACATAAAACTAACACCTACACTGGTGAAGCACTTTCCAACAGACTTTTCAGCTGCATCCTTCTTTGCTCCTATTTCTGGCAAATGCTGTCCCTTCTAGCATGAGGCTGTGGTTAGACAAGACAACTGCGCCAATCCCAAGGCTGTGGTTAGACAAGACGACTGTGACAACCACTATGCGAAGGGCCGAGTCTGGTCTCCTCCTCCTCCAGCTTTCAGTCAAGATACTTTGTCCCATACTCTGTCCCCTCATTTCCACCAAATGAGCACTCAGTGCTCATCTGACCTCTCGATGAACCTGTGTATTTCATTAAACTAGAAGAAAATGATTTCTTTTAAAAGTCATTTTTTCTGGGCTAGTTTTCTGCCACTTTAGTAGGCGGAAATGGCTGTACTGCACGGGCAGACAAATGGCAGAGCCAGCACAGAACCAGAGGTGAAAGGACAGGGACCACCCCCATCAGCTACTGCTGAACTCTTTCCACCTTTCCTCACCTATTTGTTTTAGACCTACAATAACGCAGTCTCTTACAGATTATGCACACGTCTCTGTGGATTTTTCACCGCTGTTTTCATTTTCCATTACCTACAATTAGCAACACGCAAGGAGGCGAGATTATTTTCAGAATTACTTTGACTGGAAATGCACTCAGGGGCAATAGCAACTCTTTTTAGGTGGCCATGAAATTAAATTTTAAGAAAATGAATTATGCAATTCCTCTGTTTCTCTGGTTAAAAAAAAAAAAAAAATAAATCCACCTCCTACATTTGAAGGGAAAAGGATGACGGGTGCCCAGCAAGAGTAAATTTTCTGGCAGTCTTGCCTAACCCTGAAATTGTATTAAGACAGGAGCACAATTTGAACATAATCAAATTGGGTAGAGATCACTGAGGGCGTAATATGGCCTGCAGAATTTTTCCAAGTGGTGATGATGAAAAAGGCAAAAAGGGCCTGTGTCAGCTTATGAACAAGCAAGTCCCTGGCTGGGTTGAAAGTGAATTCTGTCCTGAAAAAAACCAAAGAAAGGAAAAGAGATTTGGAGACCCCAACATCCTGTTATTTATTTGTTAATCTTTAAATTCACTTGACAGCAAGCACCAAAGTGAAAGTGATGTTGAGTGCCATGACAAATCTGCTCAAATGCTTATTCTCTGAACCTTCTAGTTGAAAACACCTATATTTAATCACAGTTTAAAACCAGCCAAAAAGGCTGTTTACTCTGAATGTAAAGGCAAAATATTTCAAAGTTGAAAGAGGTATTTCTACTTCTGTAAATGCATTTTAGAAATCCACGTACACAGACAAAGGTCCCTGGCACACTTACAATCTTCTACTAAAGCTTAGGAGACAGACAGACATTACCCACTGTCAACAAACCCTATTTCACATCACTGACGGAGTGAAAAGCTCCCTAGACAAACGTTAGCATAAAACCTTCTTCCAGTACTTAATTGCAGCCTTCAGAAATAAGAAAGATGAAGTTACCAGTATATCTGAACCACCACAGTGAATGAAGAGAGTTACTTTCTTTTTTAAAATTGAAGGCTGGCTGGTGGTCCAGCCTATGTGTCTGTACCAGGGAGGAAGGAGGTGCACGCCACCCTGGGCACGTCGGGGTGCAGCTGAGACAACAGCACATCCCTGAGGGTTGCTGTGTTTTCCTCTGCGCAAGTGGGAAGAGAAGAGATGAGACATGGCCCCAGCCCAGAGAAGCTGTGGCTGGCCTGCTGGCAGCTGCTGCCACCCCCACGTAGTTGGCTTTTGGCAAATAATGCACAGCACTGAGCTGAAGCACCCAGCTTAGCTGTGTTCAGGCATTTCTACCACATCTGTCACAATTTTTACGCCATGCCTGGGGTGCCATCTACACGGCCTGGGAAAAGAGATTTTACCAACAAGTTGGAGTGGGGTGAATCCAGTCCGCATGCCTCCCTACCACTGGGCATCTTCCTTTAGACATGGCCCGTTGGGGAGCATCGACAGAAACTCCTGCACAGTGAGCAGGAAACACTTGAAAATCCACGCAGCAATGACAAAAATAGCTATTTTCAGATAGCACTGATGCCTGCCCCAGCTGGCCTGGCCAGCCAGCATGGCAGCCAAGGGATGGGGACTCCTGCCACAGGTTGCCTCAGAGGCTCCTGCCTCTCTTTGCAGAGACATTTCCTTTTTGGAAAAAGCAAACCTCCAACAAAAGTCATGTTAGCTTTTGTGCAGGAATGGCTGAGGGCAGGAGCAGATCAGCACAGGGGAGGAGGGGCACCACAGCTGTCCATGGACCAACCACCATCTCCATCAAAGTGCTGACATTGTTCCTTCCCTGTTTAAAGAACACACATAAAACAAACAAATGACTTTAACAACCCTAAATGTAAGGTGAAATCTCTCAGAAAAGCATACATAGTTCGACTCATCTCATAATTTACTAAATGAGCAAAATTTCCAACTTCAGCCATGAACCAAAGCATTACCTCGTGGACACTTGATATCCCAACTAGATCATGTTTGCCACAAGCTTCACCTATCTGGCACGTTCGGAAACTGGCATGACACCTGCTCTAGGACAAAGTATAGCTAATGAAAACACACTATCTGCTTCAATAACCCTAATATCTGGTTTGTCATTTCTGCAAATTAACTAACCATCTTAAACAAGCAAACTTTGGCACTTTTTCCATTTACAAAACACTACCATGTCTGTATCACAAATTTCTTCCTTACTGAAGCTTCTGAAAAATAGAATTTAAAATCTTACGTCATAAAGATTTTCTTTATGATATGCTCTTTTGAGGATTTTTTCTCATAAACATAACACAGGCAATAATTACATCTTTCAATCTCTCATTGCCCTTTTTTACAGCCTTATCTCAGATTCAAAGCTACACAAAAAGAAAACGATCTCCCAGGGGAACTAGTTTTCCTTTTAGAGGAGGATCTCTGAAAATTGTTATCACTATGCCAAACACCAATCCCTGTTCTTAAAATCCTAACGCAAATGACAGGCAGCAGTAATCAAAACCACTGAAGAGGTCCCTCTGGATTTTGCAGCGCACGACCTTGTTTCCATAATCAGAATTCCAGTATCCCATTTAGGGCTGCAGAGGGTTTCTTGACAACCTGCAGAAACACCTCCTTCAGATTTTATATTCCCACGTGCTGGAGAGGAACACGTAGCAAACAAAGGCATACTGTAGGGTGTCATTCTGTACTCGGCAAATATCTAGAGTCAACAGAAACACGCATGCTATGTATCTACCGACAGCACAGCCGTAATACACACGCTCCCTTTCTCTGAAATCCTTCTAGCTGGGCCGGGGGGAAGTAAGAGTGAAGAAAGCAGAACAACAGTTAGAACGAAATATAACAGGCAGCACAAACACGTAAGCAAAAATTACCAGGTGAAAAGGAGATAGCAAAAAAGGTGGAAGTAAGAAGGCCTGCAAACACACCACCACCCCCAAACAAAACACCGCTACTTTAATCAGACCTATCTAAGCAACAGGGTTTCACAGCCACACACTGAAAATGGCACAATTGTTTCCAGGATAACAAATATCTTTAATAGTGAGGCGAAGACAGCCATAATGCATTATATGTATAATGCATATAATCCCCCAAATTTGAATATTTATTTTAATTTTTTTCTTCTTTTTGTTATTCAGAGGCACATGGAAGTGAATTCTGCCGGTGCCACCACCAGCACATTTAGACCTTGGAGAAAAGCTCGGTGCAGAAAAGCTCGGTACAGAAAAGACTCCTGTTAATGAGGTCACCTCTCACATTTAAAATTTTTAAAATAAAATTTTAGCATTTAGAATTTAAAT
>NW_010261251.1:0-22272 GCF_000690775.1 Eurypyga helias
GCCCTCTTGCAGCCCCAGCCTCCGCTGAGCTGCCATCGGGATGTGCCTGTGCCTGTATTACAGCCAAGGCCAGACTCCCACAGGTATTGCTGGGGCAGCAGAGCCCCTGCTCGCTGCCCTCGGAGCGGAGGTTGTCACCTGAGTGCTGCGTGGAAGCCCTGTAGTTGCCACCTCCGTGCCATGAACACGTGCATGCAGACGGCACTCTGAACGTGGGCCCGGTTAGCAGCTCGTGCAGCGCGTTCTGCGGCTGAGCAAACACGCCTACTTGCACTCCCAGTTGTCTGGGCTGGGATTTCAGAGAAAGTGAAATATTTCGCTTTTCTTTCCTGCTGCTCCCTCAACCTCACTCCATGTGTCACTGCCTTTCGCGTACAGGCTTCCTGCTGCTCTGCCAGCTCACCCCGCTGGCTGTAAGCCCCGCCACGGGTCATTTTAGCTTTAAGGGAATGATCCCTCGCCGTTGTCCCCTCTCTGTGTCTCTTTGGCGCACCAGCTATCTTTCCCCTGGCTCCACTCACCTCACAGGGCTTTTTCAGGACAAGTAAGGAACACTTAGGAAAGGGATACGGTTTTATCCCGCTGCCGTCAGTGCTGTCAGAGGGCAGTAGCTCCATTTCCTACAAGCAGCCCCTGGAGAGGTCGAGGGGGGAAGGCAGCACCCAGGGCACTCCTGCCCCTCCGTCATTCCAGGCTGGACATGGGTGGCAGCTCCTGAGAGCAGGCCTGCCCCAGCCTGCTCTGCCTGGCACCCACACCAGCCATCCTTCACCCCTCCCCGCGTCACCCAGCGCGTCGCAGCCGGGCTCCAGCCGTACCCCTTGATGCGCACGGGGTACCGCACCCTCCCTTACTCAGCCGGTGTCGGGTTAAACTTGGCTTTCCCGTGTGCATACCCCCTGGTTTAGACATACGATTAGTCTCCTAACCAAGTGATTAACTGCGCGGTGTCAGGCGTGAGAGACTTTTTACAGAGAGAGCAAAAGCAGAACAAGGGCGGCTGCCCTGCAATTTCGCAATGCAGACACAAAATCCTGGACAGGAATGTTGTTTAGATGAAAACAAAAACCTTTAGGAAAATCATACTTCGGCTCAGCGGCAACCCTATTCTGTACGTGGTGCTTCACTAGACCAAAGGCAGGTCAGGGTAGAAGACTACCCGTGTCAGATGGCTGCGGGCTGTCCTACTCACAGGTTCCGCAGGGGATCTCGCGGCTGCCTGCAGCGTGCGATACTGCAGCAGGCAACACGCATACTCCCTAGATTTTCCTGAAACCTGAGGCTAAAAACTCCTGTTCTTGCATTCTCTTCCTGTTCTCTGTAGGAAACAGAACTTGCTTGCGCTTGCTCTGTGAACTGACCTGCAAAATACTTCTTTTGTTGGCTTTAAAAGCCATTCTCCACCTTTTTTTTTCAGGATATTTTCATTCTTAACCATCACTTGGATCACGGCCAGCGAGAAACATTCATCTCTCAAACTTTACAGCCTGGTACCATCCTCGCCTTCTGCTCTCCCCGTGCTCTGCTTATCTCCGTGTCACTAAGGAATGCAGGGCTCACCCCCAGCATGCCTGCAGGCTGCGGGGTTGTGTTGTGTGGCAGCACGGAATCAGCCCCCCCGGGGGGTTGGGGGGGGTGTGGGTGCGTCTGGTTCAGCTCTTTGTGCATCATCTGCGTGAAAAGGCTGCCAAAAATGCCCGCCTTTACTAAACGTTCCCCCAGGATGCCACCGAAACTCGGGGAGAAGTACAAAAAAAGGAGAATAACCTGAAGAAACTGCTGAGAGAGGGCTGCTGCCTGCCCTGCGAAACCTTCACCAATACCTGGGCGGCTGTTTGAGACATAATCCCAGCCGATTAGAGTTTGCTGGGAGAATACAATGCCTGCCTGAAAAAACGGGCATCCAAAAAGCAGAAGTGGAAAATAAAAATAATAAAAGCTGATTTTCCAAGGATGCTCTGCTTCTGGCAAGAGGTTCTCTGCATCGCTCAGAAATCAAGCGTCGCTGGGCAAAGACTCCACCTCCCTTCCACCTTCACTGGGATGAGCGGCCCGCTTGCTGGGATGGCTTTCCAGTCCCACGAGGCTGCTTGTCTCAGTCTCCAAACTGAAGTCAGAACGGTTGGACATGTTAAAAGTAAGGCAGCATTTGGCTCACCCACTTTCACAGAGTATTGTTTTAAGAGATTAAAACCAATAAAATAAGCAATGAAAATTCCCTGTCCATAAACAGTGCGCTAACGGCAGCAGCCACAACACGGGGATATGTATTTATATATATGGTATTTCATAGCCCAAGGCAGAGCAAGCCCCCTCCCTGCTCCCCAGCCTCTGGAAGAGGAGCTTTGCAGCCAGCACGTCTGCAAAGGCAGAGGGAAGGCAGGGTCCCCACCCGCCTGCCTGGAGCTGGACTTTCCTCCTACCATACCGAATTCTTCAGATTGTTTTAACCTGCTCCAGTTTGCCCTTTGAACCCCAGGGAGTGCAGATCTGAGAAGGTACCTGTTAGGACACACGTGCGGGGCCTGCACACTGCCCTGAGCTTTAATCTGTGGGATTAGCCACTCATTTAGGAAACTATTTGTCTTGCCTTAGAGCCATTCCACAGGGGAACAATGTGTACATCTCCCCAGCCTCCAAGGGAACCGCAATGGCTCCGGAGTCCTACTAAAAGAGGGTATCTTGTTCTGTGGATGTTCTGGTGTTTTTCAAGGCTCTCTCCCCACACAGATAATGAATGACATGGTCAGACAGATAAGGTCTGTGTACATGCAGACTCAATGTTTTTGGGAAAGCAAGACCTTTATCTGCACTTTAGCACCAAAGCGTATAGGTCTGTGTTGGATGTCATGGATCTGTTCTGTTGTCCTGACAAATGAAAAGCACTGATTACTGTTCTCCCTGGAAATTTTAATTATTGTCTTACAGTAGCAACTGAACCTTCACCCTTTTGCTCTGGAACAATCTCTATCAATTCATCCCTTTCCAGTTCATGTTTTACTCTCAGCTCTTGACCAAATAATTCAATTATTTGAGTTGTGGGAATGCTGAGAAACCCAGCTCAGGGCAGGTCCCTTGGTGGGAGACGTTTTGCATCGTCAGTCTTATTTATCTGGCAGAGGATGAGAGAAGGAGCTGACTGGGAATCCTCCCAAGCCACGCAGCACGGCAGATGCAGAGCAGAGAACTCAACCCACGCCCAAGGGGACCGGGAGAAGCCTCCCAGGTCCATCACGCGCAGCCGGAGAGGCCGCAGGCCTGCTCTCCATCAGCTGGGAGAGTTCCTCTCCGCAGCAGCGGCAGGTGGGAGCTGCGCTTCCCACATTTCCCAAGGGCCTCCTTAGAGAAGTCATCTGTCCTGCGTGAACACTTCCAGGACCTACTCCCAAGCGCGAGAGCCTCGGGAATAAAACCACTTGAAGCCTTAGAGAGCGACCAAAGCCCCGGTCAGCAGACGGAGGCTCCGCTGCACATCAGCGCGACCTGCCAGCACAGCAACACACTAATTCCTCTCCTCTCCCCGCGGCCAGTGGGAGACGTGAGAACTGGGAGTGCGGCACCGAGCTCTTCCCTCTCCCCCTCTGCTCAGACAAAGGCAGCCGGAGCAGCCCTGCCCGAGCGCTGGGAAATACGAGCCCTCCCACCCACCTCCTGCCAGGGCCAGAGGAGCAGGGAAAGCTGCCCGGAGCCACCCCCTCTGCAGGCAGGGAGAGCTGGATGCGGGGGAGCCGCGAGCAGGGCAGGCTGGGAACAGAGCAGACTTCAAACCAGCGCTGCCTTCACGCCCCGGGCTGAGTCACCCCGCGGATAAAAGCCCGGCCCGGCAGCCGAGCCGCGCACAGCGCAGCCGCGGGGCAGCAGCGCTTCGGGACAGGTACGTGCAAGCGGATGCGGTTTAGAGCCGGGGACGCGCGTTAAATCCCAACTCGGGATCCAGCAGTCCCGCTCCTCCCATCCTCCGCCAGCAGCTCCAGTGCCCAGGAGACCCTGAGGCTGCTCAGCTCTTGCCCGGTTCCAGGTGACAAAAAGGACACAGGCAACCAAATTCCACTGTTTTGCTGGTCCTTACTTAAAACCTGGGATGGCAGGAAGAGAGGATGGTCTGGGCAAGCCCTGGCACCATTCAGGGAACAGCAAGTCGCTGTTAACTTTCAGATATTTCATAGCGCATGGGGCTTCAGTCAGCCCCTACACTGCAGTATGTTTTTGGATGAGGAATGATGGTTATGATGCCTGGCAGCTCGGTATGAAAAGCACTAGTTTTGGGTACCGGTTAATTCCACCCTCGGGCACAGATTACCTGCGCAGCCTCGGACAAGTACATTTACGAGTTTTTATTTATTTTTTTCAGTGATGAAGACAAAGCTGGGGTGGGACGAGGAGGGAACTAATGCTGAGTAACGCGCTGCCTGGTAGCCAGGCCTTTGGGGCCCCGATCCAGGAGCACGCGCTTGTTTCTGCCCGTGTTGACTGAAATGTGGTTCAGGAGCTGCATTTTCAGGAGTTTTTCCTTTCCCCGGCAGCTGGAGTGGATACCATGGATCCACACATTTGCTTTGTACAGACAAAAAAAAACCCTCGCCACGGTCACACCTGACCCTGTTGCTTGGGTATCAGCCCAGTAAAGAACTGGGCTGGCCAAACTGGACACTGTGCAGCAGGACAGCGCTGCGCAGAGCAATACACAATCGGGTGTATAAAAGTCGAGTCCCGTCTCCTGCAGCTTGCCCAGTAAGGGACCAACTGGTATTTTCATACTGGAGTGCACTGGCTCCCTGGGGAGCGGGGAGCCCACCTCCCCGCTGCTGCGGTCCTGGGTGCCACGCTGGCGCGGAGGGTTCTGGTGTGGGAACCAGGCACAACTCAGCTGCTTTCTGCATGGAAAACTGGGTATGCTTAGACTGAGACCGCTACTTCTGTCCCCAAGGGTTCATGCTTACTTAGGCTTAATTACAGAAGAGACATTAATTATCACTTCCGCTGTCTGGATGCGCTAGGAAAGGACTCACAGATGTTTCACTTGTAGCTGCCTGGAGGGATGTAATTTAGCTCTTAATGCTGATGTTTTGTTTTCCCCTCCCTGAAACAGAAACAAATCTTGCAAGTTGATTGCAAGCCACTTGGGAGAAGGATGCTTTCAAGCTTGCTCATCCTCTCGCTGCTGGTGGGGAGCACAGCATCAGGCCCGGTGAGCAGAGCAGAACCTGCGGCATCCAGGGACGTCACCACCTTTTTCCAGCTGGCTCAGGAAGAATCTTGGGAGAACGTTAATCTCACCAGCATGTCCTGCGAGGATCTGAAGAACAGGACCTGGATCACCCTGCAGCTGACCAACAGCAGCCTGACAGCTTTCCCTGTCTGCCTTCCGGAGGCCCTGGAGACCTTGGATCTCAGCAACAACCTCTTGGAAGAGGTGAACGGCACGGAGATAGCAAACCTCCCGCGGCTGCGCATCCTCTCACTGAGGCATAACCAACTCCAGGCAGTGAGGTGGGGGTCTGAAGCCCTCAGCAGTCTCCTCTCCCTGGACTTAAGCTTTAATTACCTGTCGTCTGTGCCATCGTGCCACAGCTCTGCCCTGCCAAACCTCAGGTGGTTGTCCCTGGCAGGAAATCCGCTGCTTGACATCCAGCCGCTGGCTTTTTCCTGCTACCCTCAGCTACAGTTCCTGAACCTCTCTGCCACGCTGCTCGGGCAAGGTGACAGCAGAGGGATTAGGGAGGCTGCTTTTGCCAGCAGCACATCCCCCAGTGAGGCCACAAACAGGCCTGGAAACACCATCAACATGCTGGATCTGAGCGGGACCTTTCTCGAGAAAAGTAAGTTTCTGGATTTTCCACTTAGACACGGGGTTTGGTCGGGCTGGGGGGAGCAGAAGCCTCACTGGGACGATGGCTCCCATCCTGGCCGAACCCGGGGTGAGAGAGCACACCCCCCGCTGAAAGCTCCAAAAGGCTGGTCCAAGCCCGCGATGCACCCTCCAGCTGGGATACAACTCCTGGGGCAAACCCTCCCGCAGTCCAGCCTCCCGCAGGAAGGGCAGAGAACGGACACCACCAAATGGGACTATTTGTCCCACTGTAGCCCCTCACCTCTATCCTAATTCCACCGTCAGCCCTGAGATTAGCTGTGGGACACGCAGGAGGAAGTTCATTTCTCTTTCCAGAGGCACTGCTGACATCGTTTTGTCTCACCACAATTACACTTAGCTTTGTACCGCTGCGTTGACGCAGCACAGAGAGAGGCTTTTTGTGTCAACCGCAGCCAAATCCTTCCCCAAAACTTCCGCACAGGGAGACAATCCCTGCCCTGAGCAATTGGCAGCCGGATTTTCCTTGGTCTGCCTCCCATGTCAGCGTCAGCCTCCGTTTCTAACTGCAGTGCTGTTAGATGCCTTGCCCAGCTGCCCTCAGAGCCAGGGCCTTCGGGCTCCTCAAGCTGGAGGTTTCACCTCCGCTCACATTTAACACCACCAAATTTTCTCCGTGACTTTGCCTCACCTATCCTGTGGTACGGAGTTACACCACTCAGTCATGGGACGGAAAGGCACTTTCATCCAAGACCTATTCTTTCAGTTCCATGCCTCTCAGCTCTCTTTTTCCCGAGCTAGGAGAAGTTATTTCCCTTTCTCACACTAGGCAGGACCTTGCAGACCTCTCTAATCTCCCCCCACCCACCACTCCTCTGCACAGGGAAATCCTTGTTCAGTTAATCTCACCTAATAGGAAACCTATTCCATATCTCTTATCAGCTTTATTGCCCTTCTATCATCCCTTCTTTTCCTCTGCCCTACGACTACATGACCTGCAGGTGATACTACAAAAATGTGACTGCATGGGTATTAATACACCGGGGTATTGATTTTTGTTCTATTCCTTGCCCAAAGAGAAGACTGCAGAGATGTTTTGTACCTCTATGATTTCAAAACTTTTCTCCTAGGCAGAAATCCACAGGAATTCTCTGTGGCAACAGGTATAAATTTTTTTTTCTGCTTCAGTTCAGCCAGCGCAGAGATGTTTTGTACCTCCATGATTTCAACACTTTTCTCCTAGGCAGACATCCACAGGAATTCTCTGTTTAGGCAACAGGTATAAATTTTTTTTCTGCTTCAGTTCAGCCAGAGTGGACTAGAGACTTGCCCAACCTCAGATCACTCCACCTGACAAAGATGTCACGATTAAGAAGCCTTGATACCGACTTCTTCAAGACCATGCCTGGTCTCCGAGAGCTGAACTGTCAAGACTCCCGCTCGCTGGGTTTCGTGAGGACAGAGGTGTTTGCCAGTGCTCCTCATCTGAGCCATCTCTCCTTTGAGAAGTGAGTTGTGTTCTTTTTTGTTCTTCCATGCACAATATTGCCTTTGCCTCGCAGCACCATGGTGCCTGGGAGCTGTTTTTATGGGAAGTGGGAGCGGATTTTTATGCAAAATTTGCTTGTTATCAAACGTTTAGGAAGGAGGTATGGCCTTGCCACGGAGAAACACCCTGTCTTATGCTCAGATGTGCCACGTAAAGCCCGTGATGTAGAGACCTGATACCTTGTAGGAGGTATGGCCTTGCCATGGAGAAACACCCTGTCTAATGCTCAGATGTGCCATGTAAAGCCCGTGATGTAGAGACCTGATAGAGCAGGAGAACTGTTCATTGGTAAAAACAACAGTTTAGTCCTTTCTCTAGAGGTAACACCTCAGTGTGATGTACTTGGTTGTCACACACCTGATGAAATACTGAGGGAAACAAAAGTCTGAAAGTGATTTATCAAAATCAGAGTGGGTAAACTACCCACAGAACAGCGTAAAGGAAAAGATTTGGAAAGCAACTTAAGAGACTTCTGTAATATATAGGCCCAGATTATAAGCAGAAAATAAATCCTATGCTCTAGGAACCAGTTTCAGGAAAATAAATCCATTTAAGCAGGAAAAAAAAAAAAAACCAAACAAGGGATTCCATGCCCCCTAGACTGCCACACTAACGTTACACCCCACTTCACAATACCTGCAGGAGCACCAGCTCCAAGTTCTGAAAATCATGACCCAAACTTGAAAGACAAGAGTGTAGCAGATAAAGTCATAGACAAAAGGTAGCATCTTCGGAGCACTCATGCAAAGAGGTCCGGGAGAGCATAACAATGAAGTCGGGCAGGGCCTTCCTGTGTTAGTCAGTTGACTTTAGTAGGTGAGAGTATATGTCATTAGAGAGGCAATTAACACGAGAGGATGATTGGCATAGGGAAAGTCAAGCCATTACAAGCAGACTGAGGCAGAAACTAGAGAAATGGTACAAGTGTAGCTGAAGGCATGATGGCAGATAGTGGGTGCACCTTTCACCCAAGACCCATGCCAAATGCTACCTCGCTTCCCTCCCAGCTGCCATCTCTGGAGGTGTTACCCCCTTGGGACACTTGTTCTGCTTTCACACACAGCAGCTACGCTGTGCAAGTTAGAGAGGTGGACAGCTATTAGCCTGCACTTTGAAGTGCCGCACGGTGGTGTGTGCAACTGGCCACTTCCAAGGGAACTGGGAAAGCTGCTTTGTGCCTTCCGCGCTGCTATACCAAGCATGGAAGGTAGCTCAGCGTTTGCTAATTATTGCATTTGTCATCTTGTAGCTGTAACCTGAGTTCCTTTAATCCCTGGAACATCACTTCTTCGGATAGCATCACCATCAACTTGTACGGAAATCCTCTGCTGTGCGACTGCCAGCTCTCCTGGCTGCTCTCCAAGCCCAAGAAAGTGGTGCTGCAAAAGTAAGTGACTTCAGGGAGATGAAAGCAACGCTCGGAAGACACAACTTAAATGTGTGAGCTGTCTGGGGACCAAACATTCACTGCCATCTAAGTTATTTAAATTCCTTGTGTGCTCTTCCCTTCCACAAGACGTAGAAGTGCAAAATAAAGTCTCCCTTAGGGACAAAGCATGGCTGAATTATACTTGAATGTGGACAAATGCGATGGGCACATGCAAAACAGTATAAAGTTCTTACCTTGCATACTTTAAGGTAAGAATAGCTTATTTTCTCTATTTCGGTTCATATTTTTGTATTAACTGGAGATATAAAATGAGCTGGCTTGGTGGTCTTGACAGCCAGCAGTGGGAGCAGAAGACAAGACTTTGCAAGATACTTAGCAAATAATTTGCACCTTGCCCTTGCATTCCCAAAGCCTAGATCAGCACAGGCAGACAACAAAACCCCTTGAAAATAGCCCCGTTTGTCACCTATTGTTTCCATGCTCTCCTACAGTTTTACAATAAGCTGCAGTTAAAAGAAATGCTTTGCATATGTATGATCTGTCTTCCTTTTGCACGGCCACCAAGGGGATTTGTCAGCATAGTGAAGAGAGCCGGGAAGTAGATTGTTAAAATTAGATTGTTACTCATCAGGATGGGTTTAGCAGCTGCATTCTTTACAAAAACATGCAAAGTCTGAGTAAAGAAAGAACTCGAGAGCTCGGGAATTGGAAAGCACCTCTCTGTCAGCACAGCTCCAGCTGCACAAACCACTGACTTCAGGATCCTGGGGAGGCTGTCACATCTCTCTGCATGCGTGCCCCTCCTGGGGTGGCATTAAGGTCGGACCCCGACAGGCTTGCTAAGGTTAACAGTCCTTGTACCGAAGGATGCTTCCTCTCAGGCAAAAGATGATTGCCCAGAGATGTTGTGGATGCCCCATCCCTGGAAGTGTCCAAGGCCAGGCTGTATGAAGCTCTGAGCAACCTGGTCTAGTGGAAGGTGTCCCTGCCCATGGCAGGGGGGTTGGAACTAGATGATCTTTAAGGTCCCTTCCAACCCAAACCATTCTATAATTCTATAAGATATTGCCGCACCTTACAAACCCAAAAAGGCAGTCAGTGAAGTTCCCAGTGCTGTGGAAAGCCATCTGCCAAGCACGGGAGCGTCATTAAGACAACCTAGCTTTGGGCTAGCTTTCACGTCTTTAATATAAAGACTGTTTTGTACAGCAGGTTGTCGATTCCAATCCAAGCAGCCTTGCAGGAGCCTGTAATGTTCTTGTGCATCTTCTATATTCTAACTTGTCCCCTCTGCAGGGCTTGGGAGACTTCTTGCAACGCATCCCAGGAAGATTGGGACAGACCTTCACCATCTTTTTCACTGCTGGAGCTCTACGACAAATGCCAGTCCGAGAGAAACGTTACGCTGCCCGACGCGGACGCACCCTCTCCCGAACACGATGCTTTCAGCCTTACCAGTTATGATGCCACGCCGGTAGTAACAACAACGGACTCTGCTCTGCAAACCAAAGATGCTTACACCAGCTCCCTAATTGAGAGGAATGTAATGAGCACCACTGCAGCCAACCCGACTGAGCCGATGCTCGCAATGGCCAGCAGTTCCTTCCCCGAGGAGGAGGCAGTCTCCGGATCCATGAGCAATCCCCCTTCCTTCGCATCCATAACCACTTCCTCGGCTTTTCTCGAAAAGCTCCATAGTCACCCTTCGGATTATGGCTCCACGAGTCAAACAGTTCAGCTGAAGAGAGAGCTCAGCACGACCCAAGCGACGTTTCCCCAGGAAGGCCTGTTCAACCAGCCCACCAGTGATTATTCTACCAGAGCAACAGGGCACCCTGACACCGCTGACCATTATATCCCCTCCTTTGCCACCCACAGCGCGGAAGGTACACCGCAGACGAGCCTACCCCCGCTGAACTCCACGCGGTCAGAGCCTGCACCCACCAGATCACTGATACACTACGTAGGTGACTACGATTACGATGAACACTCGACAGAAACCCCGGTGCAACTGGCATACACCTCCTGCGACTACAACCCCTGCAGGCACCTTCAGAAGCCGTGCAGTGAACTTCAGAGTGCATCCCCATGTTTATGTCCTGGCATGTCAAGGGAAGATGAGGTTCCAGATCCGCCGAGGCTCCGAGAAGTGTCTGAAGTTACAGACAGCTCTGCGCAGATACGCTGGTGCGCCCCGAATTCAGTTGTTCACACCTATAAGCTGATGCTTCACGCCCAAGGCAACGAGGAGAGACGGCTTGACCTGGACAATATTTATTCCACAGCAAGGCAGTACACTCTCTACAATCTCTCACCATACACCACTTACAACATTTGCGTGACTGCTTCCAACAAAGCAGGGTCAAGCCAAACAGCGAGTCAGGGAATTCTAGGTAATTCGTGCACCAGATTTAAAACAAAACTCAGCTACAAGTCTGTCTTCGCCGCTCTGAGCGCAGCGAGTGGACTCTTTCTCATTTCCACAATTGTTTTGTCTGTATGTCTGTGCAAGGCATGTAAAAAGCCTCAGAGTGAGCAGTATGGTACACACTTAGTCTCTTATAAGAATCCAGCATTTGATTATCCGTTAAAACTACAAACTTCTAATTAGGTCTAGGTGGTTGTTACTCATTCAAGAGCTCGCTGTCTCTGTCACCTTGGTATGTTTTCCTGAGACCCTCAAAAAATCTTTCAGCAAAACTATGGGACACCAGACTCCACAGCCCTCGTTTTTCCTTAGGGAGAGAAAACCACAAAAATTAAATAATAACAAAGGTAGCCAAAGAGAGAAAAGGTCTTTGGAGTTCATGTGCTAAGCAGCAGCAAACCTGGACGCTAACCTTAAAGAGCTGTTTTTATAATCCCCTACAAATACAGAAGCGTGTATTTCACACGGCGTGAGGCTGCCTTGCCAGCTGCCTGCCTCCGGTATCTCATGGACACAGTCCACCAAGGGCCATGGTCCAAGATGCACTTGCAAGGTAGACACTGCTTTTAGTCACGTAAGTTGGATTTTCAATATCTGCTAATATCTACTTGAGGGTAGTACCCAAAATGAGATTATTACTGCCAGGAGCGCGAGGAACATCGCCCTGGGCTCAGCAGCAAGGTGCTGTGAACATCCAACTCCATTAAATGACTGCGGTGACTGTAACTGCTCAGCCCAACTTCAGATCAGGAAAAAGAAACATGAAGATTGATTGCAAAAAAAAAGGGAGAGCAAGACACTGCAGGATCCTTAGGGCAGGGATAATTCCGATTGCTCTGATTTCACACAATGTTTTCCACAGCAGAAGCTCCCGAGGGCTACCACACCACCGATGACAGGCAGCGAGGAGTTTGCAGTGCAGGGGTAACCCACAGAAGGGGGAGAGCGCAGCAGCATTTGCTTCACGACGGATTTTAAGCGGAGATGATTGCTCAATCCCATCTACAGATTGAGCAGGCTGATGATTTACCTCATAGAGAGGCGAAGAGCCAAGCAGGGAAACAATTCCATGCGTTGCTGAGACCTGAAAAACTGAGCTCCCATCCGCCAGGCGCAGGCGGTTACGCAGACATTTTTCATGTGCCCTTTGGGGTGCTCATTTCTGCTGCAAACATGGTAAGAGACGCTGCGAACCCCAGCGCTTCAGCGCCTTTGAGAGAGCTCGCCCTCACAATTCAGAGGGACATTTTTGTTAGAGGAGGCTTTTGTCCTGAGCAAGTACTTCCTACACAGAGACCCAGAGGCTTTTGTTCCGGTGGGTGTGTTTCTGCTGCTGTGTAGATACAGCCGGCAAAATCCCCCAGGCCTGGGAGAACGAGAGGTGTTATACAGTGTAAAAGAGTTTCTGTTCTGTTCGCTGGGGTTTTTTAATGCTTCCAGTATTCATGGAAATAAAAGCTACAGAGCTGAGTTCTGGTTCTTTGTTAGACCTGGATCTGTGTGTCGTTTTTACCGTCCACAACGTTTAGCCTAAATCAGCTGAGAACAAACTTTCAGCACATGGTCATGTTTTTATGATGGTGAACTTGTGTTATCTGATGTCCTAAGAGCTTTTATTTTGTATGTCCATAAGGTGGCCAGTGCCATCCTCCCCACTACTCGCAGCCCTTTCCTGCAAGTCTGTCCTTTCCCCTGAACCAGGGCTGGGAACAGCACCCACGTTGGACAGACGGGCGTTGTGAATTCCAGCCGTGCCTGGCTGGAGCGTGGCTGAGCCCCGTGACTCTAAACTCAAAATAGAGGCCAACTGCAAGTGAAAAAGCTGGGATGCCGTCACCTATCACTTGGAAAGTCTCTTTTATTTTCACATCCTGGTAGTTCAGAGCTTTCTTAGGTTTTTATATTTATTGCCAGCCTGTTTTTTCCTGAGTTTTCTGCCAGGTCTAGTGAACAGGCACAGAAACTTCATTTGAACCAAACAGGAATCTTCAATCCTTGAATCATTCCAAACTGGGGCAGGGATCATGTGCTCCCGTTGTGTTTATTATAACATTGCTCTAGGAGACCTTGACTGGGGTCTTTGGTTTTACCAGAAACAAAGTGGAACAAAATAAGAGATTTGGGAATAGCAATTGATATAATCCTGAAGATTAGCTCTAGAGGAGAACAAAAAAGATATTGCAATTGAAAATAAAGGTTGTTCCAGCTTAACTATGAGTTAGTCCAAAGCAACAGGGCATCATTTAAAACCAGCTTTGGAAAGGATATGTCTAGCTACCCTTTACAGCACTGCAGCTCACAACACCTAACTAGTAAGCCACAAAGCTCAGCAGATCTGCCAGTACCGGGATTTGACTTCCCTGAGGGTTCCTGACCAGGGGACGCTCCAACCTGGCACCACCCAGAAGTGCAGCCTCTGTCAACCTCAGTCTCTTGAATCTTCCCCCACTGTGAGATGCAGGTTCATCACCACTGATTTCTCCAGCCGGTTCTCGCTCCAGCCTTTCCCGACTTCTCACAGGCCTTCACACCCTTTAAGCCGAGGCAACATGTCAGAGCCTCCCATTCTTTAAAAGTGCCCTTCCTGGGAGCCAAACAAATATATAAGTCCCACTCCCAGGTCCCACACTTGCTCCAGCTCCAAGTAACCTCCAACAGCTCAGTTTCATCTGAGCTGATGAACCGCCCCAGAGCAGAGCTGCCAGCCAGGGCTCGTGCCTCTTGCCTGAGCACATGCTGCCCTTTCACAAGTGGGATGCAAGAGATTTAGCAGCAGGTTTCAAAACAGAGGATTTCTATTTATCGACAACTATGGTAAGTATTAGTGCTTCAGGGGCAGAAGTTCCTTTTTTTACTCCCACTACCACCTTATAGTTTCACCAGAATTTCAGTAATGGTCAACTATATTTTGTTGTCTTTTTTCTTCTGTTTGAACCACTGGCTTCTCTTACTTTGCTTTTTCCTGTTATTTGTGCTAAGCTACAACCATTCTTCCTTGGAAATACTACATATATACACTCAGAAATAATTTTCAAGTTAAGAAAGCTAATGGCTTTCTTCTGATAAACTTCAAAAATTCCAGCTTGGACAAACAATTACCCCTGTGTTCCCACCCACAACCTGTGGGTCTTTTAAACAGCTGGTGCAGCCCAAGAACAGGTAAAATGGCAATTATTCAAAAGTACAACTTTCATTTGAGTAAGTCAGAGTATTCAGATATAAAACTTTTTGACAGCACTGCCTATCGCTAGTTCTTAAAACCAACATATATATCCAGAAAAACTGAATCACCACATTATCCACTCCAGACTTTTTATTGTAGCTGCACCCACCAATTTTGAAAGCAAACCCTAAACAGCAAGCAGGAATTTAATCAATAGGGTAACGTTATCTTGAAGGCCATTTTCTGGCTTCCACAAAATCCCAGCATAACTGCAGAAAAAAAGTTAATGTCATCCCCATTCCCCAACCTCAAACCCCCGAGCTATCCTTGTAAACTCAACTAATAACCAGTTTGGATGCTTCCTGTATTTTCATTGCTGTGGATCGACACAAGCAGTGGAGCCGGCTCTCACGGAGCTGCTCGGGACTGGGGCAATGAGGAGAGCAGCCAGGGAGCGGAACGGAAACAAAGCAGCGGAGCTGGCTCTCACGGAGCTGGCTCTCACGGAGCTGCTCGGGACTGGGGCAACGAGGAGAGCAGCCAGGGAGCGGAACGGAAACTCCCACCCACGCATAAAGCCATGTTAGAAAGTTGTTCAGCTCTGCTCCGCCTGGTTGTTCCTCCCCCTCTTCCTGTTTGTACCCAACAGGGAATCCTGTTTGTACTTCCAGCTCCAAGAACATAAACTTTTGGCGGTGACTGGGATACCCACACATCTCTGAAACATTTTTAAAAGCTAACAAAAGCCCACCCATTTAAAAATATATGTATATATATAACTAGTAATCCACTTACTGATTCACAGTTCAACTTGTCCTGTTTCTCTGGGAGAGGAAGATCACCGGGGAGAAGCACAGAGAGCACTTAAATAAGGTTTAGAAGAGCTTGGGTATTCTTTTTTCTGGCTTTTCTTCCCAAGAAGAAATTATCTGTATTTCTAAGAACCTTCTCCATTCACTTTTCAATGTTTTTCTTCTTTCTACAGTACCAAGTTCAAGCAAAGGAAGTCCAAAATAGAGAACGGTGCACGTGGGTGCATCTCCTGGGTGTCAGGGCAGAAGTGCCTGCCGCTCCGCTCGCGCTTTAGTGTTTGAAACTCACTGATGCCCATGGAGTTCCCCAGAAAGCAGCAGCACCCCGGGAAAGTGGCTTCCATACAGACAAAAAGCAGCTCTGAGGGACAGAACCCAGACAGGCAAAGCCCTTGCTGGCTGCAAAGGAACAGAGAGGGACCACCTTGTCCTCGGTGCAACCAATGCCATTTGAGAAGGGGTCAGCAAGAGCCCCGTCCTGGGTGGCAGAATTGGGTGGGTGGGAAAGCCCAGAGCAGCAGGACGAGGCGCTTCAGCCCGACCGGCCTCGGTGAGAGAAGGGAGCCTGCTTTTGAGAGCTGTCCCTGGCCAGGGAGAGGCATTTACCCAGCAGAGGATGCAGCCCAAGGCGGGGGGAGCTGACATCATACCACTGGCTTTACCAGTCTCTTTGTGGAAGGATGCAAAACCCAAACCACGGAGCTCATTTGGCAAGAACTCTGTTGGCACAGACGTACTCCTTCGCGGTGGTCTCCAGAGAAACGCGTTCATGTGGTGCTGGAAAGGAGGATGCCTCTGAGGGTTCAGGATCTTGCTTGTCAAGAAGCACCGGGCTCGCGCTTTACCTGTGACAGAGGTATTTACCACAGGTGAGAACATGTTTTGTGTCTGCAGAAACAGATCTTCATAGAGGAACATGTTTAAACGCCTGGTGCTTTTTCTTTTTATCAGCTGCCCAAAGTATGCAGAGTTTGTTCTGAAGCAGAGCAAGAGATTACAACAATAATCCCAACCTCTTCAAAACCGGGTTATCAAGCAGGACAGCCAATAACAATAGTCTTTTGAGACGCACCGAGGAAACAATCCCTTACAGCAAGGCTGGTGTTGTGCTGTCATCTAGAGGGAGAGGGTGGAATCATCTCCCCAGGTACAAACACACGTGGAAATGCTCATTCTTCCACCAAAGAACTTCCGCGGGCACCCCAGAGACCAAGCTCACCCCCACACACTACCCACGTGCTTGCCTGTCTGCATCTGTGCATCCTCACCTGCTAAAGGGAAAGCCAGCAGCAGCGCTAAGGATTAGCCGTAGCCACAGTCCCAGTCCCTTGGATTGGTACCCAGCAGCTTCTCTCTCCCTGCCTCCAATGCTTTTTGTAGCCTTAAGACCAGGAGGTTCTCTGCCAACTCGACACTGGGAAGGAAAAATGGAAATGTAACTGTCAATTTCTTAAGAGCAAGAAGGGGATTATTGCCTGACAAACCCAAATCTGGTAGATCAGTTCAGAAGTACAGCAAGATTTTTAAATATCAAAGGTTTTGGAAACAGATCAGATCACATTCATGGCACTTGCAGCAAAAAAAGGGAAGAATTGGTGGAGTTTTTGATTCAGCACAGATAAACATCTGTAACAGTTAAGTATGTTTACATCATTGATATCTTGAATTTCCTTTTGCACATTACTGGATGTGCAATATAATGTGCACTAGAGGTACAATAACTGGATGGGGATCATCTAAGCAACTCTTACCTGCTTCAAAAAACACCGCTGAGTCAACGGATCCTTACGGATTTTGTAGGATCACGGCACAGTGGCAACAGCTGTAGCCCTGGGCAGGCAGCGTGGGCACGCACAGAGCCATTCCTCAGTGCCTACGCAGTATGTCCAGCCAGAGGCAGTGCCTCTGCAGCCGCCGGGTGCTCGGTGCACGGGCAGATCCGTGCGCTGGGCCCACTGATACATAAAATTCAGCTGCCCCTACGCAAAATGTAGGGCTTTGCATGCCCCAGCTATAGCACCTCCAAAAAGGCAGGGGCTGCCAAGAAGGCATGAAATAAATCCCCTGCATTTTCACTGCTAGAGTTGACCAGCCCCTAACTTCAAGCTGATATCTCAGATTATTTATATTTTTAAAGGAACATTAAGGGAGAAAAAACCTCAGAAAATACTAACAGGAAATGGAGGGAGTGTGAGGAAAGGGGCAAAATCCTTCACAATACGTAGCCCATTGGATACACCAGGAGCAGCAGACAACCAAAACAAATCATGTAAAAGAATCCCAAGAAAAATCCCTAAAACCCAGGATCCCTCATTCGCTGCCGCCTCCAGGAGGTGGAAGCAGTGATGCAGCTATCCCTGCCCTGCAGGCAGGCACAGAGCTGGCAGCTCCTGCGGGGCTCTAACCAGGGCACCAAGAGCCATAACCTCTGGGATGACACTCCAGATAGAAAAGGAAAAACATAAATCACACACTCAGTAGGTACCTGCTGTTCCTTTGAAAAGCTAAAACCTACCTGCTGTGCAAAATATTTTGGGCTGGGAAGGCCTGAGTATTGTGTTTATTAAACATGTAGAAGCTACTTGCTTTTATCAGAGCATGATAAAAGAATCCCCTCAAGGGAGGGGATTCTCCCTCTCTACTCTGCTCTGGTGAGACCCCACCTGGACTGCTGCGTCCAGCTGTGGAGCCCTCAACATCAGAAGGATATAGACTGGTTGGAGTGAGTCCAGAGGAGGCCACGGAGATGCTCCGAGGGCTGGAGCCCCTCTGCCATGGGGACAGGCTGGGAGAGTTGGGCTTGTTCAGCCTGGAGAAGAGAAGGATCCGGGGAGACCTTATAGCTCCTTCCAGTACCTGAAGGGGCTACAAGGAAGCTGGGGGGGACTTTTTACAAGGGCTTGTAGTGACAGGACAAGGGGTAATGGGTACAAATTGAAAGCGGGGAGGTTTAGACTGGATATCAGGAAGAAGTTCTTCCCGGAGAGGATGGGGAGGCACTGGAACAGGTTGCCCAGAGAAGCTGTGGATGCCCCATCCCTGGAAGAGTCCAAGGCCAGGCTGGATGAGGCTTGGGGCAACCTGGTCTAGTGGAAGGTGTCCCTGCCCATGGCAGGGGTGTTGGAACTGGATGGGCTTTAAGGTCCCTTCCAACCCAAACCATTCTATGATTAAGAATAGAACAGAAGTACTAGTAACTTATCGAAGGTGAGATGATGTCACCCTCTCCTTGGCAATCACTCATTCTGCAGTTCTCACTGCTGAATACTTGAGAATACTCGGCAAGTTAGCTCCAGAAAAGAATTAAAAAGGAGACTAACGTCCATATCCAGCCTGACACAAGCTCAGTACACAGTAAAGATACACATCCCATGTATTTTTCCCCTTGTAAAAAGGACAGCGATGCAAATATTCCCAGAGCCCTGTTTCGCCCCAACGGCGTGATTAGGTGTCCACTGACGACAGTTACACTGTGCAGCTTGTTCATGTCGCAGTAGAATTATCAAGGTCCACATGCTATTAGGACTCCATTTGACAAGTTGGTGCACAAACAGCTAGCAAAAAGGTTTATAATCAACTGCCGCAGACTAGAAATAGTTGAGGAAGAAAAATCGGGAGACCGAGAGGGGACGTGATCTGCCCAGAGTCACAAGCAGCATGTACAACAGCGGCTGTCGAAAAGGTTTTGCGTTGATAGCGGTTCATTGCCTCTGCCTGAGCCACAGAAAACCTCGAAAGCCACAAAACATCGTGCCGCTGATGAACATCCCCAAAGGCTGAGCTCTGTCCTCAGTGTGCCATTAACTGAGAATCGCTCTTCTCCCTGCAGCTGCTACTCACACTAAGCCAGAAGATGCCATGTTTCTACCACATTTAGTCAAAATTGGCTATAGGTCCAAGATCTATTTGAAGGACAGAGCATTAAGTGCATAAATTTCTTTTTTTTTTCAAGGAACTAAGCTGAAAAAAATATTACAACGCCAGGAACACGCGTGGGGGTGTTTTCTGTATGACTTGCTGTCGTCTCACCACTGCTTGGAAATGCTGGAAAGGTCAGAACAGCCAGAAATTATGATAAGAGGGTAAGAAAAACAACACAATGTCAGGCAACTCCAGATCTAAACCCAGCTCTAAAACAGGTCTGGAAGGCTTCTGCGAGTGCTGACTCTCAACATGACCTAACACCAAATTTGTTCCTTTGGATCTGCCGTCTCAAACCTCAACCTTCACCCTGACCTGAAGCTGAACTACAACAGCAAGTCCAGTTGACGTTAAACCATCACAGATAACTCTGAGAATATGTAAGAAATGTCTATCCACCACCCTCAGCCTGGATCGACGTTCACAGCTGACGCTCAGGTCAGTGGGACATTGCGGGGGGAAGCCTAGCCGTAACGCTGCCGTAGTAAAGAGGAAAAGCGTCATCTCTGTTTCACGTGGGATGAAGCAGAAAACTCAGCAGTAGCCAAAGCCTCAAGAAAACTCAGCAGCTTGATAGCTCTAAATATCAGCTTATCTAAATTACAGATAGCAGACACAAGTAATAAAGCACAGCCCGTGCTCCGGGTTAGTTTGGACATCTCCAAACCTGCAATGACCTAAGATCAAACCCAACCCTACCCAAGGGGTTTCTATCGGACACAGAACGAGGCAGTTGAAGATGAGAGCAGATGACAACCACCTTTAAATTAGCCAAACAACTCCTTTTAAAGCCAGTACAGGCCTGATCGCACAGATTTACGCTTACCAAGCCCTTAATCCTAACTCAGCTGTGAAGCCCAGCTCCAGAGGAGCAACCCTGCCAGACCAAAATTATTAGGAAGAAGGTAGCCGCTAACCACAGCAACCCTAAACTTAGCAGCTTGTTACGGACCAAGGGAAAACCCAGGCTGTCCACCCAGCAATGGAACAAACTCCAACCCCAAATTACTCTCCACACTGGAAGGGCTGTTTTTGCCAAACACAGAGCTGTGTATAACAAGGTGGCTGTGACAGCATCAGTTCTAACCTCCATTTCCTTCAAAATCCTGCAAAAACCTTGCTCCTAAGCCTACAGCAGCACAGATGGTAATAGCAGACAATCTATCTGTGTTTTCCTGTCAGCAAACCAAGTCCTTTGTGTCGCCCTATTGCATAAGCAAATCCACAGCCCAGTTCAGCACCACAGAAGCAACATCTGCCACTGTCCAAATTTACCCTTAAATGTAGCTCTGCAACAACTTATATACATCCAGGAGAAACACAGAACCTCCTGCGATACCACAACCACCTCTAAATCATCCCTAACCTGAGGTGACAAGGAGGGGGCGCCAGCTACAACCGCCTAAACATACCTTAATGGCTCTTTTAAAAGCTTGGCGCTCTGAGCTTTAACACTGCATTAGTGTTAGGTGCCCAGGATTTAGTACCCCTACTTGATGTACTTTTAAGATCAGGCTCAGAGACCCCGGAGATCTCAGTCATTTAGGATGTGTTTCTGATGATTCTGTAGGTGATATAAGTCCAGGTCAAGATTTTTCCTCTATGACCTGGATGTAGCTCTACCTTTATACTTAAAAGTGTTTTCTTCTCTGCCTGTTAAAAATTTAATACAAAAAGGCAAAGACCCCTCGCTTCCAAAACTTGTTGTTGTGTTAAACAGTCTCCAACAATGAGCAGTTATCCATATTCCCATGGTGCATAAATCCAGCTGTGTGTTAAACCACCCCACCAGCGAAAGAAAAAGTCAGAAGCAACTGTTAGAAATGGTTGAGACGATGAAATCATGTGACTGTGGAGGGTTTTTCCCTTTTCTGTTTTTATTTCTGACAACAGAACTGTCCAAATGCTTGATTTTTATACAAAGCTGTTGCTGGCACTAGAAAACTGCTCACCACGAGGACAGGTTTCACTCGCAGCGAGCTACAGATACACATGCAGATACTTGGGCACCAAAAACAAGCTTGAGAGCTCACACCCTTTGCCTCTTTCTCACAGTGCCCTGCCTTACGTCAGCAGTGCCTCACCGGTGCAGGGACACATGCCTTCTGTACTGTGCCCACATGGGATCTCGTCACTGACACGGCTGTATTTTCAGTCCTGGCTTTTCACATCCAGTCAGAAAGGGATATGCCATAAAAATCCTATGGTTTAGATATTACTTGGGCATTTTTCTTTCAGTCAGAGCTCTTTTGAGCTGCTGTGTCTTACTTTGAACACAGGACAAAATGAATGCACTTTGTGGATTCAAGTACATGCTTCGCATCTAAACCGTGTGTTTGTGTTCTGTTCAATGTGAAGGAAATAATTTAAAGCTCTTCAGCAATCCCAAAAAAGACAAGCATACAGAACCTTCTCATATCAATAGTCGTTGAGGCAGTATTATCCTAAGAGGTATGAGCTGTCTTTCAACTCCAGCATTATTTTTACTGGTAATAAAGCCTACCTTCTTGCAATGGAGATACCAGCTGAAACAGGAGTCCCTCAGACACGTGGGAGGATCAGGGTCTTAAAAGAACACGTACGTTGTTTCTGGTTCTTTTCTTACAACAGCTTTGCTCCCAATAATGCGCCTGCCTAAAGTCCTTTTAGGTGAAAGGGATGGCATGGCAGGTCTTGGTCCTAGCAGGGAAAAACCTGAAAGCAGCCACACAGGGACACATGGTGAGGCACTGGGACAGGTTGCCCAGAGAAGCTGTGGATGCCCCATCCCTGGAAGTGTCCAAGGCCAGGCTGGATGAAGCTTGGAGCAACCTGGTCTAGTGGAAGGTGTCCCTGCCCATGGCAGGGGGGTTGGAACTGGATGGGCTTTAAGGTCCCTTCCAACCCAAACCGTTCTGTGATTCTGTGAAATGAAGGCAAAAGACCAGCCTGCCCAGCCCTGGGCGGGACCAGCAAGGACAGCAAGTCACAGCCGTAGCCCCGGCACTGCTGGTGGTTTACACAGCACTGCTGCTAATGGCCTTCTCACAGGGCCCGACAGCCGTTTCCGACGAGGCCAGGCGGCTGAACTTCACACGGGCTGCGCAGCGACGGGCAAGGCCCGATGCCATGTCAACCGTGCCATGTCACGGCCACGACGCAAGAGTTCTCCCTCCTCACACGGCCCACGTCCTCAGAGAGCCCGCCTGGCCGGCGGGCCC
>NW_010261252.1:0-17941 GCF_000690775.1 Eurypyga helias
TATAAACATATATATGTTATTATCATGTTAAAAATATTTTTGTCAGCACAACCAAAGCATAGCCTCGTACTGGCTACTTTGAGGAAAATTATCCTAACTAAAATCAGCACAGAGTACAATTAATTATTCCAGTTAGACTTTCCAAGATTTGTCTCAGAAAAGAGGGTTCATTTGAATAACTTGCAAATTTGAGACTTTTCAACTGATGTTGTAACAGGATTTAGCTGTTTATGAAATGAAAGTAAAAAATTCAACTTAGATAACAAGTCAGAAATTTAGACTAAATTTATGTTTATGACAAATCTTAAACACTGAATTCCTATGTTGAAACTAGATCCAACCATTCTGGCTACTTCCTATCCAGGAAAACTCTTGTTTGTTTTCATTTAAGCTTTGCTTTGAATATCATCTGCTTCTTGTAACACCACTAAGGTCTCTGTATATGAAATAACAACAGTAACAATAATTATAGTTACAGTTTTGAGTTAAGTACAGCTAAGCCCCACACAGATGCTTGTTCACTCCCATCCAGTGGAATGGGGAAGAGAATTGCAAGGGTAAAAGAGAGAAAACTCATGGATTGAGCTAAAGAAAAAAGGGAAAGAAAAAGCTGCATGTGCAAGCCAAGCAAAACAAAGATTTCATTTACTCCTTCCCATCATTGGGCAAATGTTCAGCCATCTCCAGGAAAATAGGGATCCATCACATGGAATGATTACTTGGGAAGACAAAAGCCATAACTCTGACTGTCCTTCCTTCCTTTTTATTTCCTCAGATATTTTTATGAGCACAATGTCATACAGTATGCAATATCCTTTTCACCAGCTGAGGTAATATTTTTATTAGCATTCTGCAATTTCAAAGTATGAAAATTATCTAGATAACCTTGACAATGCTTTTCTAGGTGGTGTATTATCTTAAATTTGCAGATACAGAAACTGTAAAATGTTAGGAATTACATTTATGTCTGGAAAAAAAATCAAAAGATAAAAGAACCCCAAAATACAGTTATTATGGGTATTCCATTCAACAGTAGATTAACTTTGCAACAAAAGATATATAGTTCCAGATTTAGAGAGGTTTTGTGTCTTTCTAGGTCTGTTCAGATGTCCTGTAGTTTGAATGATTATTCTGCAAATCATGTCCCACTGCAAAAAATCTCTCTAAAAGGCTGTTTCATTTGAATGATTACTTTTCTACATAACCAATCTAATTTGGATACGCAACTGGGTGCTGCACTAGTGGACTAGCTCCACCTCCTATTAGTCTTATCTAATGTTGTCTTTTAGACTATTTCAATGGGCACATGTATACAGTGTTACATGGAACTAATTGAATCCTGGGGAAAAAATTGTTATTCATTTAAATTTTATCAGATGTCTGCTACCTTATCAATTTGCCTGCATTTATGTTACTTAATGTTTGCTTGCATGATCACCCATCTTATTCTTATTGGAGCCTAAGGACAATCATGCAAAAAGCTTTGTTACTCAATACTGATTTTTCTCCTTTGAATATTTTCAGTCATTTAGTCAGGAGGAATGGCAACATACACATAAATACTGACCAGTGAATTATAAAGTAAGCTTTTTCAATTATTCTGTGTATGGAAAATCACTCAGGAATATTATTCACTGAATATTTAATCAGATAGAAATCTGTTAATTTTAAAAAAAATCAGGAAAGCAAAGTGCAGGCTAAAATTCTGAGACAATTTATCTGGAGTCCACCTGCTGTATTTCTCTGTGCTTCCTGCAAGAAGACTTCAATTCACACCAAATTCAGTACAGATGATCACAGCCTTAGGGCATAATTTGAAGACATGCAATTGTAGTCCTGACTGCAGGATCATTATTTATGGAAGATGATGTACAGGGACTGAAAAATGCAGATTGATTGTAAAATCTTAGAGGAGAAAATATGACAGAAATTTTTTTTGTTTTCAACTAAGAAAGCTGATAATATAAAGTTGCCCATAGGAGAATCAAATACAGTACATTCATATATAAAATTGAAACATTTTTTCTATGCAAGTCAAAGCATAGTTTAGGCCTCATGTCTTCATTAAATAAAATTTAGATTATACTAAACACAACTGCTGATGGGATTACTCCAGAAACTGAAAAAAAAACCCCCAAAAAACCCAAACCCACAAGAAATCTAGCAATAAAATAATTTCTATTTTTATATGAAATACACAAAATACCTGTTGCAACCAACTGTGAATATATTAAACTAAAATATTAAAAGGTAGTAAATTGATGGTAATGGTCTAATTCTTTTAGCAAATAAGTATTCAGGGCATGATTCTGTCGAAATAGTACATCATTAATTAATATTTCAGAACTGAATTATATAGCTACTATGTAATAAATTATATTACCTCCTCTGGAAATAAATTTATGATGTGAAAGGCAACACTATATAGAACAGTGTCTTAGTTTTCCATTTTGTCTTTAAAACATGGATTTCTGCTAAATTTGGACTTTTTACATTTCTCAAAATTAGGCCTGTGTAAATGCAAAATTTCCCTTCAAAACCAACAGAGCATTAAAAAACAAAATAAACAAACAAAGAAACCCCACAACAGGTAGCTTTAAATAAATATGCTGGCCTGGCCTGGTTATCCCTAGAAGGGGGAGATTCATTGTCATACCCAGAGTGAGATTAAGACACTAACAAGGTCAGAGGCCACTAACAAAGGAGTTTATTGTTGTTGTAAGAAAATAGCAATAGGAGAGAGAAATGGAAAAGGGGGAAAATTTAACAAGTAGTTGAGATAGAAATGCAAGATATAGTTATCACCATAGATCCAGCAACATCCCGTTCGTCCACAGTCTTGTAGTCTTCATGGGGAGGGTCCCTGTCACAGTTTGGTCCCACATTCTTTCATAGGGTATTTTTTGCTGCCTCCTGCACATACTCTCAGGCTATGCACAATGATCCTGTGGGGCGAACCAGACCACTTTGTGACCACTTGCATGCTTTGGCAAGCTTGGGGGTCCTCTGTGTCTGGACCCCCCATGAAGCAATGTGATTGTTCTTTGTCACTGGTCAGAACTGGTCTCTGGAGGCTATTTGCTTCTTATCTGTTCAGTAGGCCATTTGGCCCTTATCTATTCAGATCTTCAGGCAATCCCTGCTCTGCCAAGCCACCAAAAGCCAAGCCACCGGGAAGTTTCAGAACTTTGTCAGCAAGCTTTGAGGCAATACACTTTCACAAATGCCTACAGGAAAAATATCATCATCTACTGAAGCAACAAGTCTGAGTAAGTATACATATAAAATTTGAAGAGTGTGGTAGCATGTCTTAAAAAAAAGATGATAATAGTAGCAAACAATCACATATGCCAAAGATGAGAGAAAATTAAGGAAAAGAAGTCTATAAATAAAACTCTATAGTCTCTGAGAGTTAAGATTTCAGTATGGGAAGTTTTACTTTATTTTTTCCCCCAGTTGTCTTCAGTATTAAAGAAAAAAAACATAAACCCGTCATTTTAGTTATTACTGTATTTATTCTCCTTGGATATCTCTATATTCTCATCTAATTAAACTTTCCAAATCAGTCTTGGATCTCAGTTCTACTATCAGGCACACTTCATTAATTATAATTCATTCTTATATTTCTGTGAGGAGGACGCCAGCCTTTTCTTCCTGAAGCATATCATAGATTCATTTCAATGAAGTGAATTGTCTAGGGACAGTCTCTAACTGGCAATAAAAACAAGAGTGTATCTGCTTTTTGTGTAAAATCCTTCAACACTATCCCTGTGGTATTTTCAACTGAAAATATGCTTATACAGTTTAAGCCAGGTTTTATAAGTCCTTGTTCCATAGTACATAGAAACAAACAACAACAAAAAACAAAACCAGCAAACACTTAGGTGAACTGTAGAGTTTCTCAGAAACTTTGAATTGGAAAATGGATATGTTGAAAGTGTTGGTGGACAGTAACTTGCACCCACAGTCAGATGATATTTGGTAGAATATGATCTAGAGTTCAGATCTGCGTCTGGGACTAGACATAGTTCACTGAGGTGAAACATCAAACATTCCTAATGTTGATATGGGAAACTGGTGTTTAGTTTGAATTTCTTATAACATTAGTCTGTGTAGCTTTGAAGCCATGCCAGGGCAAGGGTTAACCACCGATGTTAGTTTGGTTCTGCTTTTGTATTGCTTTAATTACTTTGTTCTGTAGCCATAACTCTCTGTCCTAGAGGTCCTGTAACATGCCCCGTGATCTTAATCTCATCTTCTACAGACCACTCATCTTGTACGAACCACTGATCCAGTAAAAAGCCCGTTTCACCTGACCACATGCGTAGGGAACAAGTACTTGGCAACAAAAACAGCAGGGAGTGAAAAGTGCACTGTGACAAAGACCTGCAGCCTTCATCCCAACGACCACCTAAAGTGACCACCAGAGTAAACTACGCAGATGCAAAAAGGAGGAGTCTGGGGAGTGACATATGCTAATGACTTCTCAGAACTAATTATAATAAACCCACCCTATTCTCGGAAATATAATGAATATGTAACCAAGAATCGTGTATGGAAGACTTTTGAATATATAAAGAATCCGCTTAAGCTTTAAGGTGTTCAAGTTAGGTGGAGCGATCCCCTTGCACCCGGCGCTGTAATAAACATACCTGCTTTATAAATCTCTGTGAGTTGTAGGGTTTGTTTCTGCACGTCAATGTAGCCCCTTAGAACAGAAATTACACCTGTGCATAACTGGAGAGCTCCCTTGCCTGAAAAAATGTAGAAGATATAGTCACTTTCTTTAGAAGAGTTTTAGTCAGACTGTATTGTCCTGCCCACAGATTACCATGTGATCTTTATGATAGTAGGAGAGAAAGTCAGAGGAGAGGAATCATAGAATGATAGTGTCTCAGGTTAGAAGGGACCCATAAGGATTATTGAGTCTAATTCACTGCTCCTTTCGAGACTACCTAAAACTAAACAATATGCCTAAAAGCATCGTCCAGACACTTTCTGAAGAGATCTTCTAAGTAAGAACAGTTTCTGATACTATGAACAGTAAAAACAACTCACATTTAATAATATCATAGTTTATTATAAGCAGAGAAACATAGGCAATGTAGTAGTTTACTCTTAAAATATGGGAAACATATTCACCAAGAAAATTTGTTGGCATTTTTGAAGCCTCCAAATCCAGTCATATTATAATCAACATTTTAGGTGGGATTCAGCTGACAAAATGCAAACACTTACCTTGTTCATACAGACACCTGAGTCAAGATCCATGACATCATTAAGACGTGCTAGTTTTTCCCAGCTGATTGAATGTCTATAGTGTGTCCACATCTGAAATTATATCTGATTAATCCTTTCCATTAGGCTTATTTTGTCTACTTACACTTCAACATTTCGGAGTAGCAGACTTTGTATCAAAGTTCTACTTCAGGCTTAAAATGAAAGGGAACAAAATTTTCACCTTGATCTAAATGCCTTCAGCCTCTGGAATATTCTGGTCTCTGACAGTCTTTCTTCATAACATAGATGATTATGTCATCTTCATAACAATCAACAACAGCTTTGGGCTTTTTTTATGACCAACAACCCCCAACTTTTTGTTTCATTTGTAATGAGTGAAACAGCTGACTCTTGGGAATGTTACTTTAGGAAATTTTGAAAAAGTATTTATGTATATACCTTTATTATAGTTACATTTTTGGACACATATATATATGGATTTATATTGAGAAAGAGAGAATGAGCCAATCTATGAAAAAAGAGACAGCATCTGACATAATTACTGACAATTTGTTTGACATACATTTACCTCTGCCAAGTGGTCAATCTGTCTAAGTCACACGTTTCCATTCCTGCACACTCCCCATTAATAGTTTAGTGCAATCCAAAGGTTTTACTGTTTCTGTCTCTTCAGGATCTGTCACATAGCTGCACATCATACTTATTCTTCTTCCATTCAAAAAACAAAAAGAAGTTGATTTTAATTTTTTCCTGTGGGTACTTTTCCATAAAAATACTATCAAATCCACAGTGAAAGACTACAGGTTTTGATTCTATACATAGCACTTCCTTCTTAATTACTTATCTAGTCATTAACCTTGTTTGTTCATTTTGCTAAAAACAGAACGGTGCATAGACAGCAACAATTAAATGCCTGTCTCAAGTAAAAAAAATAAATCTTTATACTATTCCTATTTGATAAGCAGGATACTGACAGTATAACCCCATTTTACGTTTTCAGTTTTTTCAACAAAAGAATTCCAATGGCTAAGAGACAAAATTTTGGATGAGATTTAGACTTACTGGTCATAACAGAAAAAGTGTTGGACATAGTTTCTATGGCACTAATAAATCCTAAATGAAAGAGAATGTTGTATACATGTCAGTTCAAAAACTTTCATAGTTCATACAAGGGTTTCAATAGGGGAAGGAACATTACTTGAGGTAAGGTTCACCTTGGAAAAATATAAAAGGTAGAACTTTTCTTTCAAAATACATTGTTGTAGTATTTGTTTATTAATCTATAGAATATAGGTATGTATGAAGTATATGAGGTTACAATTAAAATATTCTCCTAATTAGACCTGGAAAAAATCTTGACCTGAACTGAATAATAATAGAACATTCAGAAACGGGAAAAAAATATCTTGATGTATAAAGATGAACAGATAATACATATTCCAAAAGGATAAAGGCAATATTTTCATTTTTGAAACTAAAACAGAAAAGTTCAACAACTGGCTGTCAAGAGAGAGTAACAGAAGTCTTCTCAAAATATACAATGAACACTAATTTTAAGAAAGAGAGATTGAATTTAACCCTAACCTTAATGCCACAATGTTGTGTGGCTGATAACATACAATGAAAAGAAGAATGAAAAGCAATTTTTCCCTTCAGAGATGAATGCCAATAGAAGAACTCTCATTTTTGGGGGGTACATGAGTTTACGCAATGTGTTCTAAAATTTGTACAGAGGAAATAAAAGCACTTTAACATTGGCATATTTTTGATAGATGAAACAATTGTATCAATAACTAAAACTTTAAAAGGTGGAATAAAATTAAGGATACATGGAAATAAAATTAGAAATTTCACAGAAAAAATGTTATTCAGTAATATTTTTGATGTGAGTATTGTAAAGAAAAATTGATAAAAAATAAAAAGGAAAAAAAACTGAGTAAAATAGGATATCTGTTTAGAACAATTGATGAGTAAGGAAAAATCTACTGAATTGGCCAGGCCTCTTTTTGCTACAACTAAGATATGGAAAAGTTTTGAAAAAAATATCCTGGGGAAA
The DNA here is from genome assembly GCF_000690775.1 of Eurypyga helias. Lineage (NCBI taxonomy): Eukaryota > Metazoa > Chordata > Aves > Eurypygiformes > Eurypygidae > Eurypyga > Eurypyga helias. The sequence goes on from NW_010261252.1 coordinate 7,298, forward strand.
TAAGGAGAAAAATGAAGGTAAGATGACTGGGTGTCCCGACCCAGAAAGGTCCAGTCTGGGTAGATTCATTGTTATTCCCGGAGTGAGATTAAGACACAAACGAGGTCAGATGCTGTAAAGAAAAGAAGTTTAATAGTTACATCAAAATTTGCAGAGATGCAAGAGAGAGAGATGGGGGGAAAAGGTGGGGGGGGTGGTTTGGTGGTGCGGGAAAAGGAAAGTAAAGGTGCAATAGATACCACCACGGAGCTGCAGCATCCTGTCAGTCCGAATCGACTTCACGTCACATAGGGAATTCTGTTCGATACTGGTTGTCATGGGTTTTTTATTGAGGTGCGTTGCTCCTTCTGAGAGTCAGTCAGCATATTCCAAGAACTGATTTGCTTCACCTCACCCCTCACCCGGCGGTGGTGCGCATGCCCAGTACCGTCACTAGGGGGCTCTGGGGCTCTTCAGGGGTCTCTCTGGAAAATCTAGGGGCTTAAGGCAAAACTGTTAGGAGAAAAACTGAAAAGAAATTAAATGAGGTGGTTCTTATGCACTAGGTGGTAGACCTATAGAGCTTCTTGGTTAAACATAGAATCATAAATTCATTGAATATGTTAGGTTGGAAGGGACCCCTAAAGGTTATCTGGTCCAAGCCGTGAGTTGAAGCAGCTCCTATTAGACTAGATAACCCAGGAATTTGTCTCCTCAGATTTTATTTTCTCTTGGAATAGACCTTTGTGGGCAACCTGTCAACTGAGAAAGGGAGGCAGGCGGGAAGGAAAGGAAGGAAAGGAAGGAAAGGAAGGAAAGGAAGGAAGGAAAAGAAAAATAAATTAATGAATCAGGCATTTGAGTTTGAGATTAACAGTTTGAGTTTGAGATTGAGAGTATGAGAATATGAGAATATGAAACTATGCTATTCAGCTAAAGTTCAATATTTTCATATACATAAATCCTGGTGAAGAGATAATGAAGGAAAATTACAGTAGCTTGTTCTTCTTCATATCTCTTCATGACCAGCTCATGAGAAATTCCTCTATATGGGTGATAACAACAATTTTTATGGCTTGTTCAGGACTTCAGATTATTTTTTATAATGAACTTACATTGAAAGTGAACTGGTTCTATCTGAAGATATAGAGCCAAAAAACAAAAACCAAAACCAAAATATAAGAATGCAAAAACATGACATTTAATAACTCTTTTAATTTTCATAAAACTGAGCTTGGATTCAAAGATTCCATTATTTTTATCAAGTACCGTTGGATTTTGAGTAAAATTAGGAGTAACAGCAACACCAAAACCACTATTACTACTAATAATAGGAATGAAATTCAAAACTGATGCACCTGCTGAATACCTCACAGATGTATAGTCCACCAGTGAAAACATTTTACTGTAAACTAATGTTGGTGTGTTCATGAATACCAGTCTCTGGTTTCTGTTTGACTGAATCTAATATGTGTCTGTGTCTGATACATCAGTGCAAATAAACAGCAAGCCTGCTTCATTCAGAAGGAATTCTTCACAGTGCCTTCCTGTTTTAGCCTTGGTAAAGATCTCAGAAGGTTTTGTTTTATACGTATGTATACATACATAAAAATAAGCCAACAGGTATTGCACAGAAATGTGGGAGTTTTGTTGATTTTTGGGGAATTGTCATCAGTTGACCTTGGCTGGCTGCCAGGTGCCCACCAAAATGCTCTATCATTCGCCTCCTCAACAGAAAAGAGGGAGAAAAATAAAATTAAAAGGTTGTGGGTTGAGATAAGGAACAGGGAGGTCATGCTGCAGTGATCAGATTCAACTTGGGGAAATTAAATTATCACTAATTACTCAGAGTAGGTTAATGAGAAATAAGAAGAAATATAAAACCAACTTCTGCTGTCTGCAGAGTTGTTTATCTCACATATTCTTACTCCTCACTTCCAGCTGCTGTTGCACAGCATTTTTTATCCTTTCTTAAATACATTACCAGAGAGGCAATACCAATGTCTCTGTCTCAGCTTTGGCCAGGAGCAGGTCTGTCTTGGAACCAGCTGGAGCTGGATCTGTCTGATGTGGGAGGAGTTTTTAGTGTCTTCTCACTGAAGCCATCCCTGCAGCCCTTCTTCTAGCAAAAACCTTGCTATGGAAACCCTGTTTTGTGTGTGTATCATAATAAAATCACTAAAGCAGTCTGGTTTAGGTGAAAAGTAATAAAAAAGCATCTGGCTATAGCTTCCAGAATTCAGCTGAGCTGTGAATTTTGGGTGTTGCAGCGGATATCTGGTTGTGTTTGCTTCCATCAAAGCTAACTGTCAAGAAACTTTGATATGGTCATATATGAATCTTCCACTACAGTCTGAATGTCAAGTTATGTACACATGGGGTACGAATGATATATAAGTAGTAGATGTTTATTCCTTGTGTAAGTCAATGATCAGGAGCAGTAACTCTGTAATAACACTTCAAGACCTGAGTCCTGCTGCAGGACTTTGTTGTCTTGTACCCAGAAATCGGTGAATAGATCACATGGCTGGTAAAACTCCACAGATGAGGGTTCTGCATGTGTCCTGTGTTACATACAGTTATGATGATTCATCCAACCCTATTTGTAGCGGAAAAGATGTGCGATTGTAAAACCCTAATGTCATGCATGGCTAATGATATGTTTTTTGGGGATCATATTTAATTAAACACAGTGCTAAGCAGTCCTGAAGTGGTGTCCAGGTTTGTGGAGCTGACGTATAGTTTAAATGACTGGAAGCAGACTTTATTAAGGAATGAATAAAAATACATGGGAGTGAAACACAATGAATTAAAACTTGATTCACCAGTTCTCTGTACTTCCCTTCAAAAGTTAGTGTATTATTTTTCACTACAACTACTACAAATAATAAAGAATTACTAAAATAACTTCAAAATGCATTGGTTTTGATTAGTTTGCATTTTAAAAAGTTACTTTTGCTGAGAAGTGGTATGTTATGCCATACATCACCCTTTTCACAATCATTATTATTTAAAAGGAAAAAACCCACAAAACTTTAACAAAAATTACAAAAAACAAACACAAAACCAACACTTTACCTGAACTCAGATACATAAAGTAGTTACTATGTTATTATGAAATATGATGTTGGTTTAAAGCAGTAGGAAGTCAGAAATCCTCTACAATGGTAGTGTCATAATCAGACTGTCCACAAGACAGGAATAGTCTGTCCTAAAAAAATTACCTTAGTCCTAAAAGTGATAAAACATTAAATATTCAAAATGTTTATTTTAATATAATAGATATGAGAAAAATGTGTGATATTTGAAATAAAGTGTCAATATTTTTTTCTCAGCTTTATCATGAAATAAAAATCCCCTTGATCCCTAAGTGCTCAGATGCTTTCTCTGTCTTATCTCATTCTTACATTTCATGAGTGTTTAGGCTTTATTTGGTTCCAATGTTGTGCATGGTTCATAAATACTATTATGTAAAATTTTGAGGTATATTTCTGTCCAGATTTGATCCTGGAAACAGAAGTAGTTCTACAGTTCTTCTTATCATAGATAAGAAGCATGACCCAAATTTTTGTTATTTTAGAACTTATTCACCTAAAAAATTATGCAAGTGGTCATGTATATATGGAAAATATAAAAAAAAAAGCACAACTGTCTGTTATTTTTCATAGTACAAGAAGAACATGAAATCAAATACAATTATCAGGCACTTTCAAAGCAAGAGACTGAACAAACATGATATTTTCTTTCTCATAATACATAATTAAATTATGTAATTCACTATCACAGGATGTTTTAGTTACTGAAAATTATAAAATGGTTCAAGAGGTGATTAAGAACTTCATATAGGAAACACAAATTGACTGCAGTTAAGTTCAATGGTCTAGGTGAAACTTGCGGGTTGGAAAAGCATCTGTGACTGATGGAGGCTGGAAGTAATGGGATGTTCTCTATCTACGCTATTTCAAATGCTCTTCTCAGTATATACTTCCATTATTACCAGAGATCAGATATCAGTGCAATTATTTCAGATTTCTACAGCCAGAGTTATTAAAGTATCAGACTTATGTAAGTTCTCTGGGAGAAAAATATCAAAGTCCGGTTTTCCATAAAGTAATTTCAGTGTGAAATATCTAAATTGAATATTGATCATAGTAGTAATTTCAAATTAACATATATTCAAAACTTATTTCCCACTAACATATTTATTTCATGATTGATTGTTCAAGATGTCAGTCTTAGATCTAGATTTGCTGAAGAAATGTCATTAATAATCATTATTGTCACAGTACTATGAAATTGAGGGCAAATCCAGACAAAATTTCTTACTGGAAGGAGAAAATGCCGTTAAGCCACAACAATTAAAAGTTTAAATAAAATTTTACTTAATCACAGTGATCACAGAGACAGGAGAGAATAGAACAAAGTGGAAAAATAGGTAAAATGAAGAAAAAGAAGAAAGAAATTCCCAGCTGCAGTTATATTAGACACCTGCATTTCCTTTCTTCCTATGAAGTACCTTTTTCCTTAGGTGCTTCATAAGCTCACTGGGCTGGAATATGCTTTCAGCTAGCCTTAGCTAGATCAGGAAAAATTCTGCTGAAATAAACAGCTACATACATAAGAAAATGGTGTCAAGCCCACTGTGTCTGCAGACACAATTCTGTATATTCAGTCTCTGGCTGTTTTGTAAGACGAGGAACCCTACTGTGTTTCTATTCCAATAAAACAATCTGGAGGTACTTAAAAGCAAAAAAAACCCCACCCTCTTCCAAGTCCTCTGAAGCTGTCTTTTGAAGTTTCCCAGCCAGCTGGCAGCAACATGGTACAGACATGTTATTGTCCTGTTTTGCTATGAAGAAGCTATGTGTGGGTGACAAAAGAAGAATGCAGTAAAGGTACAGAATGGGAATGAAGTCATTTCAAATGGAGACATAATAAAATGAGAAAAAGTAAGAACATAATTTGGAAGTAGGATTGGAGGAAGCAAAGAAATACATTAGACTGATGATCTTAAATGTACTAGGTTTATGTGTTCCATTTTTCTATAGATGACAATAAGATTTTAATACCAGAAAATCTACTCCAGATTCTAACTTCCTTGGCTAATATTTTTTAGTTATTCATATTTTACTTTGTATTATTTCTTGAAAAAGAGCTTTCCGATTAAGTAAATTGTTATATATAACTGTGAACTCAAACACAATCGCATTATTCACCTCCATGTTGGTACACTCAATTTGTAATAAAGTAGAATGACTAGATGTCAAGGCTGGTTTAACTTATTTCTTGACCACAGAAGAATAATATTATTGCATAGAAACATCCTCTCCTGTAAAAGAGCTGTCACCTAATTGTATGGGTAATGAAGTATATAGTATAGTTTACCCACACCAGAGAGTACACCAAGGCTCTGGTATCTCTCTGTTTGAAGACCCTATGTGTTTGCCCTGTCTCTTGCAACCACAGAACAGTGTAAAACACCACAGAGGTCCTGGTAACAACTTGGGTAGACAAACTTATCGCTTTCAAAAAGCTTACCACGGACAAGGGGGAGTTTGTTCCAAGGAGTGAATAGTCACACACTGTGTTGTTTCTTCTTTTCTTGGCATATGAAAACTGTACCACACCACATGGAAAGAATTTCTCTGATGATTGCATACCACAATGTGAATCAGTCACTTAGGCATTTAATGAAACTGTAGATGCTACAGAGTATCTTCTGGTTGCCACTTTGGAAAATCCCAGATAGCTAGAATCCTGTGTCATCACAGTTAGTCACATAGAAATACTGGATACTGTAGGGTGTATCAGCTGCCATGAAATGCTCATGTGTAAAAACTAACCCAAACACTTTGAACTCTCTTCTTCAAGTAAATTGCGAGACAACACAGCTTGTTACACTTAAATGCCTTTTCTTAACATTAGAACATCTGTTGCAATTGAGAGAAGATGCTGGGTTCTGGCCTTATCTGTTTACAAAATGACCTGTCTTGAACAGCTGTATATCACTTCTCTTTTCTCATTTCCTTCACAGTTGCAGTGATTTGCCACCTATAGGCTACAGTCTGTTTTGTCTGAATTTCATTTGTGTTAATTGACTTTTTTTCCCCAGATTAATGATTTTCACATTTGAAGGGAGGGCATGGTGAGGGATATATATATTATGGTGTCTTTAGGTTCACTAAAAAAATAAATATGAAGACCAAAAACCAAATTCATTCTTCCTGCCAAGATGCGTGACTTGTTTGCACAGCCAGCGTACGTTATGGAGGAAACATGATAATTCCATAAATAGATGCTTATGATTAAGAAGACAGTTATAATTAAAAAGACATTTGACAGAAGTTTCATACTGTAACTATGTCCTTTGTATGCTGTAATCATGTACTTATGAATGGTCATTAATCAACTAATTTGACTTCACAAAGTCTATTGTGTCCAGATTTACCATGTAATGGCAGCTATTTTGAGAAGAACTAATTTGTCTGTTAAATTAATCATTAAAAGAGAACACTGGAACATCTGAAATGAATCATGTAGATCCACAGTTAGCACATAAAGGTGACTTTGTACTTAAGTGGATTCAAACATCCATAGATTCTTCTGGAGCTCAGTTAATCTCTGATGTCATTTTCTGCTGGGTGAAAAAAGTAATTCCTTAGGAACTCTCTGTGCTAGTTTTGGCTGGGATATAATTAATTTACTTCATAATAGCTAGTATGGAGGTATGTTTTGGATTTGTGCTGAACTCAATGTTGTTAATACAGACATATTTTCATTATTGCTGAGCAGTGCTTACACAGAGTCAAGGCCTTTTCTCTTTCTCACATGACCCCACCAGCAAGTAGGCTGGGGGTGCATAAGAAACTGGAAGGGGACATAGCTGAGACAGCTGACCCCGACTGACCAAAAGGATATTCCATACCATATGACATCATGCCCAGAATATAAAGCTGGGAGAGGAAGAGGGAGGGGGATGGACATTCAAAGTGATGGCATTTGTCTTCCCAAGTAACCGCTGTACATGATGAAGCCCTGCTTTCCTGAAAATGACTGAACATATGCCTGGCCATGGGAAGTAAGTAGTGAATGAATTCTTTGCTTTGCTTTGATTGTGTGCATGACTTTCTCTTTACTTGGTAAACTGTCTTTATCTCAACTCACAAGTTTTCTCACTTTTCGGATTTTCTCCCCTATCCCACTGTGGGAGAGTGAGTGAGCGGCTGTGTGGAAATGACTTGCAGGCTGGGGTCAAACCATATAACTCCCTTAGCTGTGGAAGAGCCCTCCTCTTCCACATTCATTACTGCACTGTCACTCAAAGTTCAAATCTTTACATGCTTAAGTTGGCTTCAGTTTTAAAGGGTTTTAAAAACTATGTATTGTCCTCAATATGCTCCTGAAAAAAGTTGTAATCCATTTTAACAATTCTAATGCAACCTCAGTACTTTAAAGCATAAAAAAAGAGTTTGTGTTGAATTGAGAGAAATCACTGCCTCAAGGGTGGTGAAACAAAACTTATAATTATTGACAGAATTGCTTATTTTAAATGACCTAGAAATCTATATAACTAAAGTTCTACACTTCAGGGTAAACTATTACATAAACAGCATTCATAATAAGATGTATATTGGTGTTTATATGTTTAAGGTCATCATACTGATTTTTAGGTTATTTAAAGCAAGGACATAATTAGTCTTACAGTATGGCTATGCAGACTTAGAGAAACATGCAATATGGTTGTACAAACAGGAGGAAATGAAAGAGAAAGGTAAACAAAGCACTGGGTTTTTTTTCTAAAAGAGCCTTAATAATTTTCTCTGCTCTACCTTGACAGAAAAATATTTTCTTTTTTTCCCCTTACAATAGTTGATTCCATAATATACCATCACTTTTACTTTTTATTATAATTCAAGGCACAAACATTGTTCAGTGAAGTCAATGAAAAGGCACTCTGTGATTTCAGCAAGTACTATACAAGGCCATTTAAACACAAAACACAAGTCATTAAAAGAAAAAAAAAAGAAAAAAAAAAAGAAACTCTTCAGTTTGCATGCTTTGACCTTGATAGATCATGACCTAAAACTTTTTACTTTAAAAAGTAGGAGAAAAGTAAAAGGAAATGTTTTTCTAAATTTCAGACACTTTTTTTTCTTTTCATTGGAAACTTAAGAATTCTTGATGGTCTGAAAAAAATGTGATGGTCTGAAAAAAAACCTCCTCCAGATTTGATTTTATATCATACCATTTAGTAATGGCAGTGATATGTAAAGTTGGAGGGTATTGTGGTTGCCTTTTTTTTTTTTTTTTTTTTTTAGATTAAGGAAGGGGAATTTAAAAGCTAGGAAGTCTCTCCCACCTATTCTCTCAGAGAGCTATGTATTTCTTATTTCCTTTGGAAAATTCTGAGGGCTCTGACTTAAAATTTCATGGTGATAGAGGAATTACAAGTCCAAGAATTCCTTGCAAGAATATGTGTATCAAGATCATCAGAAGGAATGAATGAACAAGGAAATGACCAAAAACTAAAATATATTTACACCTCCTTAACTCTACACAATAAAATGCAAAATGTGTCTTGAAAACATAGTTTACATACATTATCAAGCACTTTTTCCTTGTCAATATTAAAATTCTATTACTATTCATAAAATATATCTTACTCCAACAATTAAATCTGCTCTAATGATGAACACTAGAAGCTTTCTCCAAGATTCCTAAATTTGGATTTAGATATCTTTAGGGATTTTTTCATCAAATGTCCCTCTGAAGTTATACAAAAAAGAACACTTCATTTAGTGGTAGTCATTAAATGAAGTGTGACCTGTTGAGGCTCTGTGCCTTCTTTTGTGTATTTGTGAGTGTCTGTAACTAAAAAAAAATTATATATTTTCAAGTGGCTTGAATTTTTCATTCAATTGGGAAATGTATAGAACTCGACAATCACAACTCAAAGAATACTAGTGAGGAAAATCTATAGCTAAAATAATCTGTAATGCTGTGGTCATCTTCGTAGATATTGTTATGCCATCAGATAGGGGTATTTTCCTACTTTCTTAGATATTTAGTCTCTGCTATTTTGTTCTCGTCATGAAGATGACTTCATACTATATAATCTTTATATATCAGAAACACATTTCTGCACCTTGTACAGCTTTAGTCTATATTTGCTTTGGAGTTCTTTAAGTCTTCTATAGTGCATCTGTTAGCTGATAAGTTTTCCTTCCCCACATTGCTTACTTCTTATTGTAAAGTGCATATCTGTAATTAGTTATGTTACAAAATAAATACCTTTGCCTGCTTCAGTCACAGGCACGTACAATTAGATCAATCACTATTTCTATAAAAAGGGAAAATATATTGGAAAATACATTAAACTACTTCAGTAAACTTCAGACTCACTCACACTGTCATGGCTAATCAACCAATACACTATGTAATGTTGGTGATTCAAACAGAGTTTTGGTGTATGTGCCACTAAAAGGAAGGTATGCATTTGGTACATCTTATTACAGCAGATTTTTCTAAGCCTGTCTTTCAGGTTTTTTCTTAACAGAAGAGCATAAGACAGACCTTAATACCATGAAAGCAAAAGCACTATTTCCCTCATAGCATTTGCTCCCAATTAGAGCTTAATATTAGTCCAGGGAATTACCAGCAATGTCTTTGGGCTGACCTTTGTAATTATTATTAATGCTCAGTATATAATGCTCTGTAATTTCCAAAACTACTGTTCTTATGAAAGGTGACTCAAAAGTTGTTGTCACTCAACTATAGTTCACTTAAAAACATATAGGTATGATTCATGTAATCAGTTTCAGCCTGGCTTTCATGCAGTTAGCAACACCCAGACATTTTTTCTCCATATTTGCAATGACTTCATGACACCTGCTGAAAGGAGTGACTTTAAAATTTTCTCTTGCTGGGCTTGATGCTTCTTGCAGTGGCACTTGATGTTTCCAGGATGAAGTCCCATTTCTTTGCATATGTCATCAAAATAGTTTATAAGTCATTGTCTGAGGTTATTTTTAAGTTTACCTCTATCTATTTTCATTCAAGTACAGCTCATGATTATTCCCTGTTTGATTTTCTGCTGACATGCTGACACCTGTGTTTCTGAATTATCAGGAGGTAGACTATCAATAATCTGAACGGCAATTCTGAAGGATTATACTTACTCAACATGACAAAGCAACACAACAAAAATTAAGATCTGGATTTTACAAGCCTCCATGATATAGCATATGATTTGAAATTCCAGTAGTATCAACATATAAAGAAGATAGTGTTACATTTTCAAATTCTATAACAATGTAAAAATAACACTGTATCCTACTTAGGTACACAAGACTTCAGTACAGACATTCAGCCTCTCCTACTGTCATTACAAAATCAGGAAGTTCATCAACTCTGCTAGTCTTTCTGCTGTACCCATGAAATATTTTCAACTCATTACAACTTTAGTCAGTAGTTAATTATACTACGAAGCATGATTGACTATATTGTTTCTATATTGAGAGAGGTCCATTAACTTTCAGCAAGACACATGATCAATTTTAAGAGCCTGCTGCTTACACACACAGTCCTTCCTGCTGTGCTTCAATTTATTTGCAGGACATTTTTGTTACTGTACTCACCAGGATGTGTTTTATGGCCTCATTCCTC
>NW_010261252.1:17963-26881 GCF_000690775.1 Eurypyga helias
AATATAGTTAATGTTAATATAGAAGTAAACATGCAATCCATGTGAGTATGTCCTTCTGGGATACACTTATACATTTTAATAAAAACTATGATTTTTTTTGTCATACAGAATTAAGTAGAATTTCACTGTAACAACCTTGGAATAGAACTTTATCAATTTCTGCAGTTTATTGTGAATGCATACAACTGGATCACAGAATGCCTCAGTATTTGCAGTATCTGCAGTTTGTTATCAGAGTGAAGTTAGGTATCTCAGATCAGGAAACAGTGTTTAAACACCAGGTTTTGTACTTTTGGAGTATTGAAATAGAATAATTTTAGTTAGGAAATTTATCTGAATTTCCCAAATTTTAGTTGAATGTTAGAAAAACTGTCCAATTTTCCATTAAGTATTTGTCTGTGAAAGAAAAGCCCTAAGAAAAGAAGAGATTAGAAATATCACTGATGAGGTTTATTGTCAGTAGAGGCTTATTAGATCTTGGAAAATCGAAGATTACATATAAATTTTAAGAGGTGTACTTCTCATGTGCCATGTATACCACATTTGTTATTTCCTTTTTACATGTCAAAGGGAAACTTTGTTGTCTATTGCCCATCCTTGCCTTAGTACTTTGGTAGGAAGGAAACTGAAGTGCAGAAGCACAAGAGAGAGAAAATTAAGTTAATTATGGTATATTCAGCTAAGTCCAATGTCCTACATAATCATGACAACAGAAGTGAGGAAATCACCAGTCAAGCATTCTTACCCTGCAATTAGAAGTAGTTCAATGAAGTCTTTGTATTCCAGATCTTCCAAATATCTTGGTTTCAGTCTTTCCCTGAATACTATCTTGTCATTTTGAACTTTCATTGCCTGCTCCATTTAAATATTTAGAGGATTATTTTCAATGTCATCTTTCTTTATCCTTTTTGGCAGGAAGCCATATTTGTCCCATACTTTTTGCATCAGTTCAGAGCCATAAATGCTACATAGATAGAAGTAATTGCATGAAAGAATATGCATAAATAATGGTACTGTACCCACAAAAATGTCTTAAAATTTTGAAACATATTTTAAGTGTTCCAGAATATCTGCTCCTATTTTTATTTAATGATGTTATTCAGAACTCAGAAATTGTTCCATTTTCATTGTTAACACAGTTCATTTGTCTAGGTCTAGACCAGGTGTTGACCAAGCTTTCAGCTGGTAGGAATTTGATTGCAATGTGCAATACCCTGTAAATTAGTAGGGCTAGTTTTTTGCACTAAATATTTGAATTGGGCTCTCAATTGTGTTTTTCATTTAATAGCTTCATTTTTTGCTGTTATATAATCTATATTAATAATAGCTTAAAAAAAGAAAAAAAATGGATTGGGGATGGCATTCATATAAGCTTTTAATATGTGAGTCATGCGATCTGTTTTAAAGTACCTCTCTCCATTTACTAGAAGAATGTCCTAAGCAACTAGTTTAAGGTAGACAATCAATATGTCTCACCTCAAGATTGGTGTGCTGAGATGAATTGGTCCATGCATTCCACAAACCCTCCAAAACTGTCTGCTGAAATTAAGAGTTTTATTTCTTCTAATGTTTCAGTATTTTTTTCGCTTTATTTAAAAAAAAATGTGTATATGAAATTGGCTTTTTTATTAAAGATTTCAAATTTTTTTTAGTACAATCTAATACTTCTGTTTATATATGTATATGTATTTACACATATTCATAAATATTTATCCATATGTGTCTGGATATATCTATCTTCCAGTCAACTTTCCATTCAACAATTTCCATTGCCTTACAGAAAGAAATAGCTTTTCTTAAATCTCTTGCCAATATCTTTTTCATTTTTAGAGTGCTCTAGCTGCAGTGACCATTTTGGCAGCACCATGCTTTTCAGTTTTGTTTTTTGGTTGGGTTTTTTTTTTTCTCTCTCTCTTCTGCTTGTAAATTAATTTCCTGTTTTATTCTTTCCTTCTCAGGCAGCAGTTTCTGAAGGATCTGAGTCAAAGATTAGTTTTATGATGAGTCTTCAGCTCAACAGCAATGAGTTGAAACATTAACAGACATTAAATATAAGAACTCTTAAAGGAGTGATAGAGGATCTAAGGGATCATGGTAATTTACCTTGAATCTCCCTTGTACATGCATATAGCAAGAAAGCAGCAGTTTCAAAAGGCAATTCAGGATATGAGCCTCATTAGCCTCTGAACTGCTCTCTGGGGTAATATTCATCTCAGTTTTTGGTGACTAAGTGAGAAACCTAGGGAAATCAGTAAGTATATAGGTGTCTATAGTTTAGTAGTGTGAATAGTTTCACATTTTCACTAAGATAATCAAAAGGCTGGAGAACCTGCCCTATGGGGAAAGACTGAAGGGGTTAGGTCTTTTCTACCTGGAGAAGTGAATGATCACAGGAACCTCATCACAGTACTTAAAAGTTGGCTACAGAGGGCAAAGGCTGTCTCTTCACGAGGAGTCACAGAGAATACAAGGGATAACTGGTACAAGATGCACCAGGAGAGGTTTTATCTTTATATAAGTAAGGGTGTTTTTACAGTGAGGATAATCATTCACAGGAACAACCTCCCCAGGGACATGGTAGAGTCCCCATCATTGTACATTTTCAGGATGTGATTGGACAGGATGCTAGATAATCTTAACTAAACCCCATTTCTCTCAAAAGTTTGGAACAGATGATCTTTTGATGTCCTTTCTAATCTGGACTGTTCTATGATTATATGATTTTATGTTTATCTTACACATTAGAAAGAAACAAATTCAGCTAATGCTCCAAAAAGGTACCGTGGTCTGTCAAAGAAGTTGAAGATTCAGCTACCCATACAAAATTTAGGCAGCTTCCTCCTTTCCCACTTTTCAGGATTGCTTAGGGTTTTTTCTGTATAAGAATTTCTGTCTGATAATAAAATCAGGCAAGATCCACTGTCTCCTCCCATGTCCTCTGGACTTTTGCTGTGTAATACTGTCAAAGAAGAACAATACATAGGGCTCAGAGAGAACATGAGGCATCTCCTGTCTGACCTTGAAAGAAATCCAGGGCAATACTTACATGCTGTAACTACATAAAAATTTTTTTGGAGGTTTTCAACTTAAAAAAAGTGGGGAAAAAAATATTAAATGGTACATGAATTGATAAATATTCCTGTAAATATGAAAGATAAAGGCCTTAAAATATTGTGAAAGTAGTCATATATGCATTTATTCAAGCAGTTTATTAACATATTTAATGCTTCAGCTGAGCTTTCAGCTGAGAGGATCACATGATAATGCAATTCATATATGTAGCGTTTTACCTACAGTACATTAAACACTAATTCATTCTTTTTAGTTTTTTTTTTCTTACATAAAATGAGTTACTGACACACATAATGTTTTCTAGATGAAAAGTAATATTTTTCAGATGTTTTTCATATTGGATGCTTGCTATGTGGGTAAATTTTAAAAGGTAATGTCTTATCTTTAAATTATAACATTTTAGCAAGGTAGTGCAGAAGGGGAAAAAATGTAATAGAAGAAGGAGTAGAGAATAAAAGTATGAGAACTGTTATGGATCAGACTTTCTTTCCTTGAAACAAATATTATTCTACAAATACAAACACCTTCTTATGAAAAATCTTTATAAGAACAAAGCAAAGCATGTTAACTCTCTGACTTGGGACTGTGTCAGAGATATAAACAGATAGGAAGAGAGTAAATAGTAAAATAAGACATAATGAAAATCAATGTTATCAGCTTACTAGAAATCAGAATGTTAAAAACTGTATTATAAGCATCAAGGCAAAGGAAGCCTTTAGGTAGAAATTTGAAAGAGGGTAGTGAGATAGTACCTCCTAAATTTAAGTAAATAAGAAAAAAGAGAAATCTAATAGACTCTTATTTTATAATCTGACTAGTAGATGATGGAGGCTGGTCATGATCAACCGTCTGGGAGCAGGAGGTGAAATCTCAGTAATAGATGGTATGTGGTTTAAAAATAAAGACCTATGAACCTGAAAACATGTTTTTATAGAGCATCACAAAAGAGGTAAGGGGAAATTGTGCAAAGAAGAATAATATTCTCAAGGTAAAATATTAGGAAAAAAATTGATAGTGTCTATCAGTATTAAACAGGACTAGAGAAGAAGCTGCTTGTTTCACAAGATCGGAAACTGGATGAGACACTAACTCTACAGGTAAATGGTAGAGCTGGATAGAAAACCATCTTCCTGTGGTGTGAAAGCTTGAAGTTTCGACTGTGTTCCTGTTCTGTCCTGGAATAACCTGAGTAAAATAATCTTCATTTTGGAAAAATGAAAATTCGTGAAGAAAAGCACTGAAATAAATGTTCATATGGATAATTCGTATCACTGAATATAGAACTGCTATAGTCCAAGACTTATATTTTGCCCCATATCAACATTTTTCATTTAATATTTAACTGATATTCATATAAAATAATGTTAAACAAAAAGGGCTGTAAAATTCAATGAAATAAAAGTATTTTTTTATTAAGTTTCAGCTTAATTTTAGATGGTTAGTTTTAGAAGATAAAATTAATTATTTTGAAAACTCTAGATTTTTTTTTAATTGAACTAGAGATCTGAAAGACACATTATACTCTCATTCTATTTAAACTGAATGATTATGTATTCTGAAATGGAAGATTTATTCCCTCACCATTATTGTCATATGATTTTTTTTTTCATTCACACTTAGCAGCAAGTGGAAAGTCCCTCTCTCCTTGAAATACAACAAGAAGCTGTAAAAGAGGATGATTTAGGTGTTCAAGTAAAGCTCAAGGATTACAACATTACTGAATTGTCTCTTTGCCTTCCATGACAGAGAAAAACCTCAAAGGATATCAAGAAAAGAGAACAATGTCAAGTAAACTAAGTTCATGCTTTCTGAAGGTCTGTAATTTTGTTTAATTGCTACTTTGTAACTTTGTTTCCAGTTTATAATCCAGAATGTAAACATTTTCTTTCTATGTATATTCCACATGTATATGTGTGTGTGTGTTTTCAAGTGTAACCAGCTTCTCAAAATGATCTGAGGTAAACACAAGCATGAGGTACTCTACTTATCTCACATAAAAAATACAGAAAGAGTAACTCAAAGAAATCCTAGAGGCCTGTATCCTTGATTACATGTAGTAATATGAGGATCTGGAGTGATTTTCTACTGTGCTACAATGGTCTAAACATGGAGCGCTATCATCATATGCTAAGAAAAGTGGAAAAGCTTCCCCAGCAAGCATCAACTTAAAACACCTTTGCAAGAAGCAAGCAGTGGAAAGAGACCCCAAGACACAAACTGCAAGATTCATATGGCTAGACACAAACATCTAAAATATAGAAATTTGCATATGATGACTGTGCTGGGTTCAGCCAGGAAAGGGTTAACTCTCTTTACTGTGGCTGCTAGGAAGCTGTGTTCCTGGATGCAGGGAGCAGCACTGATAAGTTCTTAGCTGGCACTGAGGAATGTCTGTACCAGTTTCAAGGTCTTTTCTCCGCTTCTGATACTGCAGCTGCATTCCCAGCTCTCGCGGTCTCGCTACGAAGAGTGCTGGGACATAGAGTTCAGACCCCTGACGTAAACTGACCAAAGAGGTATTTCATGCCATAGTACGTCATGCTCGGGGCAGAGGCGAGGAGGGGGTCCGGTCGCCATTACTCTCCCTCCCTGACTCTCTCTGGTTCACTCCCGTACGCCTGCTGATCCTCACCCTGACTCCTGCGTTAGCTGCTGCGCTAACTCCTGTGCTGGCTGGTTTGTGAGGGAGTTGGTGGGTTTGTTTAGCTTTCCCGGGCTGCTCTCGCTGAGAGGGTTCGTTCGGAATCTGCCGCGGCAACGCTCGGGCTCCGGCCCTCGGCCTGCGGCCCTCGGCCTGCGATCGCTCTGGGGCTGCGGCTCTCGGGCTCTCTGGGTCTGACTCCCACTGCTCAGCACCTGTTGTGCACTGGTCAGTGGGTGGTGGGGAATCGTATCATATTATATTGTATGTTTTATTTTCTGTTGTTTTAATTATTTATTATTAGTAGTACCTGTATATATAAATTTAGATTTAATTAGTAAATAGTTCTTATCTCAATTTTATGAGCTTCCTTATTTCTTTTTCCTCCAATTCGTCCCCTCTGCTGGAAGAGGGGAGGGGGATTTGTGAGAGCGGCTTCGTGGTATTTTGCTAGCCGGAGTTAAACCACGACTGTAGTGATTCTGAGGTCCCTTTGTGGTCAAGTGAGAGAAAACAGGAAGTCTTAAAGCATGCTACTTCTCTTGTTCAAATAGCTACCCAGAAAACATTGGATGATTCTCTTTATTGACCATAAAGAAGGGTGACAGATGCTTATCCCTACACTAAAGGCATCTAATACTAAATGAGGTGAACCCTAGCTGGACAAAAAGGTTGTAACATTGCCTCTTTCAAAACTGCTGTGCTAAAAAACATATTTTGATACCTAAAATAACAATGCAAATAATAAATACTAGTATAAACCTGATACTTAATGCAGATGAAACAGTGGTTTTGAAAAACATAAAATACTGTAATTACATTAGACATCTTTACACTTTAAGGTTGTCTTTAATAAATAATATGAAGAAGTCTCTGCCAAACCAGTAACAATTTATGAGGAAAATCATAATTTCATAATAGTCTACATATTTTTTCTTTGACTTAGAGTACTTAGATTTTTTTCTTCTAAACCCATTTCTAAACTTCAGAAAAAGTTATTGAGTGCTTGATTACTAAGCATTGTACCTGATTCAATCTTATTTTACACGCAGAAGTTCTAAACACTGTATTCAATATTATTACTTTATTATATGCTCTTAGAATACCTTTCTACTGACAGCTAAATGAGATTTCTGCTAACAAGTAACTACTTACTTCTGGCCTTAAAGGAGTCGTTTACAAACACAGCATGAAATGAGGTGTTGGCAGTTTTTTGTTATGTACTTAAAGAAAATTCAGATGCCTTGAAAAAGGCAGAAAAACATGAGCTAAATGGATAGAGCTGTGCTTTTTAAATTTTTAGCCTGCTCCTTACTTCAATCAATTAAGAATTCTCTGTGCCTTGCCACAGTATGTGGCATGAATACTTTATGCTTCACTTGTTCTTCTGTAATACCTCCCAGGAAGAAAAAGGCAGGTTTCTTTACTTTTTCTTCCTCCTCACCCCTGCCATAAGCACAGAAGTATGCATACCCTAAAAAGATTAGTATTTCACTTGTAATAATTTGATTACCTGTGTCATTAATTTCTTATTTTATTTGTGATTTTACTTAATTTGTTACTCATGATTTTAAGAAAGTTGTCTCTTTGGCTGTCTAAATTTAACAATAACTTTGGCTATTCATGGACTACTACACTTACAGACTTTTAAATAATGTCCAAGTGTTTGTGGTACCTACAGAACGACACTTGCACATTGAGCCTGAATGTACAGAAGTTCTCTCTGAAAATAACTAAGATCACAATTGTACATACATATAGTTTCTAGTAAAGCCTATGTCAGTTAATTATTTCATTAGAAATGTCTAACAATTATTACAGTTGTCAAAATATCTGGATTTAGTTGTGATTCTGCTCAGGATAAGAAATAAATAAAAAGCTAAAACAAACGTCCCCTCAAAAAATAAATTTGCCTTGGTCAAACAGAGAAGCACTCTAGAAGATGTTTCAGAAGTCTTGACTATTCAAATTGGATTTTGGATTTGGGTCCTAAATGTTGGTAAAATGAAAACAGAGAAACTGGCAGTTCTGCTGTTACAAAGAGTAAAATTAAAAAAAAATCCTGTAGGTCATATAATTAGATTTTCATTCTGTCATGTTCAAATAAGTAGACACTGACAGCAATAGACTGTCTGCTGCCAGAGCCAAGATTATGAAACATGTTTACCTCATAAAATTTCTATAACACAGGTCCAAAATAAGGTATGCTCTTATTTTGCTGAGTGTTTTTGTACTTTCAGTCCATTAATCTTTGGTGACTGTTTAGGAATGGTAAAGGAATGCTAATGTTGTTTAAATATTGATACTGACAATTTAAATGTAACTGTTTCCTAAGCTCTAGAGCTGCCAGAGCTCTGTCAGATCTGCTTGCAATGCCCTCTCTTATTTTTTTCAAAGACAGAACATGAAAACTTTTTTTTTTAACAAAAGTTTTCTAGGCATTGACCAAAATCCAAAACAAAAGTGAAACATTTATAATTGTGGTCCACAGTGAATGTAACTATTTCCTCTTATTGATTCACATCACACATTAATGGCCTGCCTACAGTTAGAAAAAAACCCTAACCTTTAGTACTTACCAGTTTAATATAAAGAGGGTTAAGTAAAATTTAAACTGAAATAAAACCTTTTTTCATAACTTTGTACTATGATCAAGATTTTAAAGTGTATGTTTATGCAAGAAAGTGAAAAATGGTATTATTAAGTAATTCTTAATATAGTAAGACTTTTTTATAATGAGTGTCCTCTTATTTAGAATTAATAGCAAAAATTCATTCTATAAACAAAACAAAGATAAACTTGCATACAGTAAAAAATAATAGAGCAAGGCTATGGAAAATTATATAAAGATATTTTTGTCTCTTCATAATATGTATACTACATACAAGCTAACACAATGTAGCAAACTTTTAAGCCTAGGTTTAGAATTTAAGCATGTTACTAGACAAACTAACACAATGTAGCCATTTTTTAGGCCTATGTTTAGAATTTAAACGTTACTAGACCTTTTGACTAATCCGAACTCTTCTATGCCTAAAAATTAACTGCATGCTTACACGCTTACCTGCGTTTAATTGAACTCTACAATTTGATATGACAGCACAGGAAAACTTTTTATAGAACAGTAAAAATACTTGATGCTAAATGATCATGAGAAAGATTAATAAAATATTGCAATTTGCACTGAAAAAAAAAAAAAAAACCA
>NW_010261253.1:0-11057 GCF_000690775.1 Eurypyga helias
CGTGGTATTTTGCTAGCCCAAGTTACACCACAACAACAGTGCATGTCAGTTTTCAAATTAAATACAAATGTCCAACTATAACTTTACAGCTTTCCTTTAGAAACAAGTTTGTAGAAGCTGAATAGGCTAACCAGCTGTAATAACACAAAACCCCAAATACCTCGTCTTGTGATAATAAAAACTAAAATGCAACTCTTACCACTCCCAGTTTTTCAGAAGCGTAAGCTTTCCACAGACGAATATTCATCTCATCTGAGCCACACAGAATATATTTGTTATCTGAAGTCCATTTTACAGTGATGACATGCTGCATTCGCTTTGTATGATATACCTCCCTAAAGCAGAGAAACATTTTTAAATAATTTATTATCACTTTTCCCACCAGCATTATCTTCAGATAGCAGAAAGCATTCTGTTCAAGGCAAAATATATTTACTTTTTGTCATTTCTTTTTTTTTTTTTTTTTAAGCACTGTGTTGATCTTAAGTCTACATAGAAAGAGAATCAAATAAACTGTGATGGGCAGACTGATAAAGGACCACCTAGGATGTTTTTTTAAATTAGTGTTTTCATAGAAATTACAGTAATAGCTGTAATAGTGATAGCTAAAGAGTAAGTCTTTTTGCAAAACATGCCATGTGCATACAGTACGATATGCAGTCTAAATTTATTCAACTTTTATTATAAATCTTGGATATGGATACTCAATTTCCTAATTTAAATTTTCATTTTAAAATAAAACAGAAAGCAATGGAAGTTAGGAGCTTTTCAGACTGGAGGGAGATCAAAAGGCAAAACTGGAATATCACCAGGATCCTTCTTGACAGATACTCTTAATTGCCCTCTCAGTTTTCCAAGTGGGATCAGAACTTCCATTTGGAGAATTTTCTCCATTTCACTGGATTAATTTCAGCTGTGAAATTCTGAGAAAGCCCAAAACTCTTTAGAAGCTAAGCATCTCAGAATGCCCTAGCCAGCTTATATGAGGCGAAGTCCGTCACCTGTAGCGCACTTTATCACTAGATCTACGGCCACCACAGAGAGGGGGACGAAGAAGAAAATTCTTTCCATAGACCTTTAGTCCTTGTGAAATAAAGCCTGCTACTGCAAAATTATGGGGTCCACAAACTTACCCTCAATGATGTCTTTTAACTTTACATATCACCACTTTTGTGAACGTTACTACTTCATAGAAAGGAAGGTCTGTAGAATATGGATCATCTGACCCCACTAACCCCATATTTAATAATACAAGAATTAAAAAAAACCAAAACAAACTCACGAAGGAGCTGCAGTACCTAATTACATTTAAAATATTACTACAGGACAGGAAGAAAATGAAAGCTATCTGTAGATTAGTTATAAAGGAAAACATAAACAGCCCCTTCTCAATGTTTAATAGTTACATTGAATAATGCATACGTAACTGCATCAATCAATAACAAAAAAATACCCCTCCCCCAATCATTATTTCAACATTTTTATCCTCCAAACCACCTAGAATTTGACCTAGTAGCAACTTTTGAGGGGGATGCGATTGGATAGAGGAAAGCAACTAGAAGTAAAAGAAAGTTAAGAATAAGGAGAAAGAGGAAGAAGTGACAACAGAGAATAATGAAGGTAGGTTTATGAAGAACAAGTGATAACAGACAGAGCTGATAACTTGCTTCAATTTTCATCAAACTGAAGAAAATAATAATAGAGCCACAGTAGATCCAATCTGAACTTCAGCAAAATATTTAATACAGTGCCTTATGAAATCTTACATGAAAAACTAATACAAAGTGAGTTGTACTCAAGGCTTTGTCACATGAATCAAAACCTGGTTAACAAAATATGAACGAAAGGTAATAAGTGTACTGAAACAGATCACAAAAGTGTCCCAAAACCAATCCTCAGGAATTCATGCAACCATGCCTTTCACATAACGTCTTTAGCAATCATTCATATAAAATGAAGGCAGTCCCTAGAAAACTAAATGCTACAGTGTTGTAAGGCACTGCAAACTTAAGTGGTGAGAGAGTACGAAGTGACCTAAAAACATCAGATTCATAAAAGGAAATAAAATGGGATTCATCTTGGTAAAATACAAATGAATACACCCAAGAACAATAATCCACTGTAATTTTAATCCAAAACTGCATAAATACTGCAATCCGTTAAGTGGAAGTTCTGCTCTAATACATACTCCAGCATTATCTGTGAGCTACATGACCTGTCAACCTCAGGTTATATAGAGAGTGAGATTTCATTATTCACAGGAAGTGAATAGCCCCGTGAAGAAGATGTTAACGAACGAATTAAGAATTTTGAGGACTAGGGAGGGAGGTCACTGGAATGAATGACAGCAAGAGAAAGGTATAAAAATCACTCACCTGCTGTGACCTTTGTCTACAGGGAAGATGCGGATAGACTTATCAAAGCTGGCAGAGACAAATTCTTTCCCAGTGGGTGAATAATCCACATCAAGAACAGCAGACACGTGATCCATATGCACCATCACAGGTGATTCAAGAAAGCGCATATCAAATGTATATAAGCTTGAAAATAAATACACCAACAGCTCAGTATCTTAACAACTCCTAAGTAAATAGTATGTTTTTGCTGAACAGCTACTTTATTCATACATAAACCACACTTAAGGATAGATCCATATTGCAAAGGGAACTCTAAAAAACTGCTCCTAACACATGAAAAGAAAGAATGATGTTTATTTAGGGCTTGGAAAAGTTTATTAACCAGAGGCTTTAGTCATTGGACCAGACCTAGGTGTGTTGCTCACTGTCAAAGACCAGATAGTCTCCACAATTCCCTTCATCTGTTCCTAAGTCACTGACAAAACCTATTTCTCCAACTACACTGTCCTACTTTACTCAGTCTTCAGATATAACTATATAACCTGAATTTAGAAAAACATCTCAACCATTACGGCAAGCCTATCAACTCTGAAATGTTTCTAAATATTCCCATATTGGGAACTCCTAGTAATTCAGAGTGTACTGTGAAGTTCCCATTTGGGCAGCAACCTTTCCTACTGCCTAGTTGTCTAGACAATGTAGGAGTTGAAGGAAAGCTTGGTGCTTCAATGCATGGAGATACTAGTTCAGCAGAGATACTAGTTCAGTATCTGTAGAAAAGTATTACATTAAAAATAAACACACAGCTGCTGGACCACAGCTGGTTTGTTCTTCAGCACTTGAAAGCACAGGTAAGGTTTACCTGTACTTCCTTTGAATCCAAAAGCCCACTGATACACAGCAAGGCATAACTACTGAGTAGGTCATTCATTTTCCTAGTACCAATAAGCAAAGGTGTTTTACAGACAAAGCATTTAATGAAAACTGCTTAAGATATACTATGTAGTAGAACTGTTGTATTAAGAATTTCTAATTCAGCAGGTTTCTCACCCCCTTGCTGCAAATGAACACGTAACTGGAATTAATCCCATGACTCTCATTCAATAGTTTTCTGAAAACTATTGCTTTTACCTTCTAAATGCCCCAAGAGAAAGCATGCTAGCATCATATTTGAAACCGCTACTTCCTATAATCAGCTAACACTCGCACGTCTGTTGTTGATATATGCACTTGCTTTTGCACTTAGACAAATGGCTTTAGTTTGCAAGAGGACAGTGGCCTTTGACAGTAACAGCTACCGTTTTTAGTTTAGCAAGAGAATTAAAAAAAAACCAAAAAACTACTCACCACAAAAAAAAAGTATAAACAGATGAGGTTGCCTGGTAGCCTTACCCATACCATAACCAAAATAGGTGAAAAGCAGTACCTTAGATACAACACCCACTTTTAAGGTCTGAGCAAGATTCCATTTCCTTGGAAAAACAGCCCTAAGATAAGTGATAAAATTCCTACGTTCTAGAAGAAAACAGTGATCTATTGTTAAATCACTGACTTCCTGGAAAATAGATACAGAGCACATTTTGCAGTGGCCTAGTTTTGAAGAAACAGCTTTTTCACTACCAGATTAGCTGTTCATATGAATAGTATTGTTCAAAGTTAAAAAAATGCTCTGAGACATTGAAAGGATAAATACTACAGTCTCTGGAACTACTTCACAAAAGACTTTTTTTTTTTTAAGTAAATGTTCTCATCAAAATGGCTGGTCAGTACAATATATCAGGCTTCACAAGTGCTGGGAAGAAAATACATTGCCTCAGACTGGACCAACAGTACTTATTTCCCAGGTCCTGTTGCAAGTTAGGGTTGCATTGGTTCAGCTGCATTTTTTGTAAATTACACTGCCTTCCTCCCACCCCCAGGTACTAAAATACAGAGAAAGAGGCAGTCTACTGTCAATCAGTGAGCCTATAATTCTCTAGGTTTCTACTTCAGTGATCCAATTTTAGAGTTTAAGTAACTCCTTAAAATTTATTTTAGCATAGTAAGTCACCAACACGCAGTCTAAAAACATAACATGATCAGGATTATCAAAAAGCAAAGTCACACTTACTTGTAATCTTCATTTGCTGCAGTAAAAACAAAAGCTTCCATGGGGTTCCAACACAGTGTATTTGTGCGCATGTTCAAGATAACCTGAAAGATATTTACACATTGCTACCTTCTTACTGGCAGTAAACACTCACTATAGTTCAAAGCTACCTATAATACTGGAGACCACTTTCTAGATACAGAATTATGGCGAACGTTTCCTTAGCAGTGTTAGAATTGGAACATGAGCACTTCCCGTCCCCCATGATATGCTCACTGCTTTGTGCTATGCTGCAATTAAGTTTTCCTCACTAAATCATCTTAGAAGCAAATTCTACTAAGTGGTCACTTAATATGTAAACATGGAATTTCTGAAAAAATTCACTTCAGATTTACAGGAACTTTTAGTTTAAGTAATCTGTAAACATACCTAAATAAATGGTTATTTCAAGGGATATAGTCAGTAACTGACTCTGGGAACCAGCATTTGCAAAGCTATTCTAACATTTTAATGATGTCCCAGTTATTGCTTCCTCTTCATTATTTTATCTCTGCAACAGCAGTTCACTAGTTCTCCAGGACAGTTGCCATTTCTTGGTGTGCCAAGCAATACGTGTAGCAGTTACCGTGTTGTAATCTACTCACCACTATCACTGCATTAGCAGCGAATCATTCACTATACATCCATAAGATTCCTGCTAGTAAGCAGATGGCTACAAAGAGGCCAGTTTGCCTCGAAGTGGGAGGAAGGCAGCAGATGACAGCCTAATAAGACCCTTTGCTAACAGTGGGTTAGACAAGAGGTGTTAAGAAGTTGTATGTCAGATGTCCCCACCTTGCGGGACAGCTGTGGCCGTGAGAGCCAGGCCCCTGCGAGGGAAAGGGAGGCAGGGAGGGGGTGGCCTGACACGCTGTACAACAAAACAGCTTTGGCTTCTGCCAAGTCTTGGAGGAGCTTTCAACTCTTGTATTTAAAAATAAATCCCATGCAGTATGCCTGACACAAAGTAGCTGTATAATTACAGAGCAACTTATTAACAAACTGAACAACTCTAAACAGGATTTTCCACAATGCTCCAGGACAGCCATAATCCTACCTGAAAATCCTGAATTTTGGGTGTTTAACTCCATGGTACTCCAAACTAATTTTTGTTCCCAGCTTACTATACCAAACACCATAAATTTACATACATATAACAAAATACATTTGTACAATTATAACTTTTACACGAATGAACACAATCTCAAAGCAAGTGAATAGTGCTTTAGTCCCAAATAGTCCCAAAAGGACTGTGATCCATGACTACAAATTCTCATGATTTCATTCTCCATAAATTTTCATGTCCTAGACAACATTATCCTGTTCAATATGAAATCTGTGCTGAAAAATACTACTTATTTCAGAAGTTACATGCATCCAGAACTGAACATAATCATCAGATGTCTCAAGTGATCTCTACTTTCACAAGTGACTTCACTGAGTACACAGGCCACTAAAAGGCCCTGTGCTTGCAGTAATGTGACAACTAGAATTTGTTCAGATTTCAGTATTGTTCTTCTAATTATAAGCCTTGCACATATCTGGGAAGCTAAAAATCAAGGAGGGTTTTTTGTTCTTCCCTGTCCAAGTTTTTCAGCCACTGCAAAACGAGTACACAATTAATGTTAACACATGATGTGTATAGTAAATATTTTTAAATCATGCCACCAAATAACTCTGATATTGCTGAAAAATACAATTCTTTAGAATTGGTCAGGTTTGGGCAAAGTCTGTGCTCTGCCTCTTGCTACACTACTTTTGCACCCAAACTTACAAGCATTTTGTTTACTTCAGCAGTGACATTTGAACTAAAATAGTGTCCAAGGATTCTTTGTAGTTATAGCATTATATTCAGTAACAACTATGCAAACAACCTGCACTGGAAGTGATTTAAGTTGCTGTAAATATGTTAATTGTGGTATTTCAGAACTATCTAAACCTGCATCAGGGCTATCTTTCAACACTATTTATTAATCAATTGTAGACACACTCAATCATTTGATAAAAAAGTCCTTACTAGACAAGTCAAAGTTGTGAAGTGCCTGAGGACTTAAAATAAACAAACCAAGATAGCTAACTATGATCACTTGCCTACAAAGAGTATCAGCCTGGAGATACTAACACAAAACCAGATCTCTTAAAAAATTAATCTGTCCTCCTTTACTATCTACAAGGTATTTGGCTGAGCTGAACAGCTAAGAAGGTTACAAGCAATAGACAACACAGTCCCTGTCAGCTGTTTAAGTGCTAAAGTCTATCATTAAAACACCCTAAGATTTCCTCTGAACCCACAGGTTGCACAAGAATGACTTTCAAAGCGTACCAACTTCTATTAAACATCCTTTTGTCACACAACAGGAGTGCTTCCCTTCCTCTTTTTCCAGCTTAGTTGTGCTAGTCCTTGTACTTGTGCAGCGCCTCACAATCTTATCCATTCCTCTTTGAAACTCAAGACTTTAAAACTCACAGACAGGACAAACTGCTTCATGATGTGGAAAGTTGTACTCCTACTTCCATTAAGGAAGGGACTCCCACTGAGTTCCAAACTCAGGGCAGTGTGAGAATTGCGTTGTTGATCAAACAGCAGGCACAGAGCAGTGCTAGAAGTTGGTGCCCATATGTAGGTAAGGTACCTCCAATAAGCAGCTTACTTCTGTTGGGAGTTGCAGAGCTCTTAATTCTCAACACAGAAATGGACATTCAACCTGCCTCTCCACAGGAAAATCATTCCTATCCCTGCAGGAAACTCGGTAGAAACTACTCTATCCATGGATGTAAGGAAGTACCCATGAGCATTCTTGGGCCTATAACAGGAAAAGTGCTTAAGCATGCTGCTTAGTACATGAGATACACATACATGTATGGGTTGACAGCAGCCCTGAGGAGAAGGACTTGGGGGTACTGGTGGGTGAAAAGCTGGACATGAGCCGGCAGTGTGCGCTGCCAGCCCAGAAAGCCAACCGTATCCTGGGCTGTATCAGGAGAAGAGTGGCCAGCAGGTCGAGGGAGGGGATTCTCCCCCTCCATACTGCACTCGTGAGACCCCTCCTGGAGTGCTGCGTCCAACTGTGGAGCCCTCAACATCAGAAGGGTATCGACCAGTTGGAGTGAGTCCAGCGGAGGCCACGAAGATGCTCAGAGGGCTGGAGCACCTCTGCTATGGGGACAGGCTGAGAGAGTTGGGCTTGTTCAGCCTGGAGAAGAGAAGGCTCCGGGGAGACCTTATTGCAGCCTTCCAGTACTTGAATGGGGTCTACAAGGAGGCTGGAGGTGGGGGGACGTTTTACAAGGGCCTGTAGTGACAGGATAAGGGGTAACGGGTTTAAATTGAAAGAGGATAGATTTAGATGAGATATAAGAGAGAAATTCTTCCTGGAAAAGGTGGTGAGGCACTGGAACAGGTTGCCCAGAGAAGCTGTGGATTCCCCATCCCTGGAAGTATTCAAGGCCAGGCTGGATAAGGCTTTGAGCAACATGGTCCAGTGGAAAGTATCCCTGCCCATGGCAGGGGGGTTGGAACTAGATGGTCTTTAAGGTCCCTTCCAACCCAAACCACGCTTCTCCAGACATATACCAGGATACAGTTGGCTTTCTGGGCTGCCAGTGCACACTGCCAGCTCATGTTCAGCTTTTCATCCAAAGTGGACAAAAGTATATATTCACAAGCCAGAATATTGAATTTCAAAAAGCAAATTGTTAAGATAGTTTCAGGGCTCAAAACTACTGAACTGGTTTGAGGTGAACATGCATGTATGAATTACTGGCTTTTTGTTTTAAATACACACATTCTGTTAAAGATACCTAAAATTCTTCATGTCGCTGGTAAACTCCACATAAATATATAATTTTGATTCCACTGCAAAGGATTTCTGAATGTTTATACTAGATGCATAGAGGCGGGTTTATCTGCATGCAAGGGAAAAACAACTTTTGAAACGTAGAGCAAGGCTCTCCAATGGTGGAAAGGAAATGCCTTAGAAGTTACCTTGTTTCCTTCTGGCAAGGAGGAAAAAAATTTAAAAAAATAGAATCACACATACACAGACAGAATGCAATATAGGAACATAAAGTTCTTATTGTGAGATTGCTGTCAGGTCAGGCACTTTATCAAGAATTACAACAGAGTGAACATGACAGCCCGCGTGAATGCAGAAAAGGGCACTTAACTCTGCATGGTTTAAATCCCAGCATTAATGCACTCGGTTAAAAGACTCAAAATTAGATGATGAAAACTCAGTGAACACACAGTCCAGAGCTTCCTTTTCTCCACTGTCATCATCAGCCACAGACTGTTTACATATTCAGGATGATTATTAGTGCCACAAGCTTCTGTTAAAAAGAAAAACATTACCTTCTTTAATGGAGTTGATTTTCTCATATCATATAGCACAATATTTCTGTCAGAAGCACAGCTTCCCAAAAGGTATGTCTAAAATATAACAGAAAAAAACAAGAAAATCAGTGTGTTTAGTCTTCTAAGTATTTCTAGAGTATGGTCAACAGTTTACATTAGATACCCAAGATATCTCACAAAGTTTGTAGTCAAATAGTTCCTTTTTCAACCAAGGAAATACATTCATTGTTCTTTCTGTTAATTATTCAGCACACACGTTTTAAATAGCTTTCCCTGTAAGGTTCAGAATCCACCCAGTCCTTTCTACTTCACAAGTAACAAGCAATTCCTCACAAACACTTCATCTACAAACACAGGCCACCAAAGAGGTTTATAGGATCTGCTGTAGAAGATCAGATGTAATTCTTCTGCCATCAGGAGGGAGAGATGTCTTGGTCACAGGGAGTAGAGTACCAGATCAGATGAGAGCTCCACAGCCACATAACCTCTACATTGTATGACTGAGGTACAGAATATGCTGTAAGCAGAACAGAAACCACCCTACTTTTCTTTCTCCTCTCCCCCACTAACAGAGAAAAATGAAAAAAAGATGAAAATACATGGTATTCTATTCCAAAGCAATACGGCCATAAAAATATACGTATACACTCCCCTAGATACTATGTAAAAACACACTCTAGATTTGGAACAAGCCACTAAAGATGGTGTTAATGAAGTTTAGATCTAATACTGATCAAGAAAATACTTATTTCCAATACATAACAGAAAAATTACCTCAATGGGATTAAATTTTACACTGCTTATGCTGTCGAAACCCCAGGTCATAGAACACATGGGACTTGTTCTTTGCTCATCCCAAATGTCCACTTGCTGGCCACAGGTAGCAAAAACACCTTCCTTCCAGTGGTGATCAATTCCTGTATACACTGTCTTTAAAAAAAAAAGAAAACAAAAAAGAATTAACAAAACCAACTGTATACATAAATATGCAAGTATGTTCTGTTACAAAAATGATCAACACATCATTGCATCTCAAGTCTGCCATGTTTTCATCAATTTCTATTACTGAAAACCAAGTCACCACTGCTACCAGAAACTCTTATCGGATGTACCCTTGCACAATAGGCTAGCTTTCTGTACACTCACTTAATGAGCACACATGCATTTCTTGTTAACTTACAGTGGAGTCAGCGTCAAAAAGCCCATTTACAAAGTCCTGGCTGACTTCAAAGCAAATGGGAATTTTAAGGGTACAACTACAAGTTTCCAATGCAGCCATGAACAGATTACAGACATTATGAGTTTCAAATTATCTACTTACAAAAAGCATTTAATTTTGTTCTTAAAATAAGCTTATCATAAATTGAAAGTGCTGAAGTGTGTATTTTTCATCTGTTTTTTTTTTAAAAAAAGATGTAAAGTCAAAATTTTGTCTAGAATGGCTGCGAGGTATTGTCATGAAAAGAAGGTTATTTAATGCTAACTAAGCACTGACAACACACGCCTGAAGAGAAAGAGACTACAACAAAATCTGACCAGTTTGCAGGAGAGAGATGATTAATAGAGACAGATCTAAGCAGTCTCTGGTGGCATTTGAGACATTCCTTTCTGGTCACATGTAAAATAAAAGTTGAAGATACTTAAAAGTGCTACTATAAATTTTGATGCCATCACCTCACAATGATAAAAGGTGATATCAAACTGTTTCTCTCTCCTCCAAGAGCTAGATAAGAATTTGTTCAAACAACTCAAAAGATGTGAGAAAAATCAAAATTTCTATTTACTACCTTTCCAAGAATTGTATGAATAGGTTCTTCTTCTTCTCCACATTCCGGGCTCTCCATTTTCCACTGCTTCACTGTTTTGTCATCGCCAACCTGGAAACATTGGAGAAAGCATGTACAGTTTTACACAATGTGCTGGGTTCAGCCAGGGAAGTTAACCCTCTTTACCGTGGCTGCTAGGAAGCTGTTCCTGGATGTAGAGAGCAGCACTGATAAGTTCTCGGCTGGTGCTGGGCAATGCCTGCACTGAATTCAAGGTCTTTCTCCCGTTCTGATTCTGCAGCTGCGTTCCCAGCTCTCGCTGTCTGGCTACAGGCAGTGCTGGGACACACAGTTCAGGCACCTGACCCAAACTGACCAAGGGAGTATTTCATTCCATAGTACGTCATGCGGGGGCCAGAGGCGGGGAGGGGGTCCGGGAGCCATTACTCTTA
>NW_010261254.1:0-7644 GCF_000690775.1 Eurypyga helias
AGCACTCTCTGTAGCAAGACCGCGACAGCTGGTAGTATCAGAAGTAGTAGTAGTAGAGCTGGTAGTATCCGCAGCCGCAGTATCAGAAGCGGAGAAAAGACCTTGAAACTGGTACAGACATTCCTCAGTGCCAGCTAAGAACTTATCAGTGCTGCTCCCTGCATCCAGGAACACAGCTTCCTAGCAGCCACAGTAAAGAGATTTAACTCTTTCCTGGCTGAACCCAGCACAGGCTGTTTTTCCTCTCCAGCCTGTTTGCCAGATTACTATGGATTTCAAAATGAAGCTGACCAGAGTGAAAAGCTATACTATTCTGGTATCACTAACAAAGCTCTAAATTTATAGTCATGCTTCAGTAAAACCTCTTGTTCCAGGTTGCAATCCATAGATGTGCAAGATTATGATAACATGAGACAGTCAAAATTTGGTAATTAGAGCACAACCCCATCACCTGTGTGCTAAGCAAAATGTGATTTGACGTTCAGGATTTACATTTACATTTTGAAGCTAACAGGTAGCAAAGCCGACGTCACCCATGCGAATCGAACAATAACCCTGAACTTGGTAAAGGCAAAAGCTGGGTCAATAGTTTTGCTCAATTTCAAGTAGCACCAAAGTGCTACAAAGGGGACGGGGAGTGGGGCAAGAAGCAGCTAAGTCAGGGAAGACTCATGTTCTGCATTAACCTTGAACAGGCAAACTCTGGGACCTATGGAAATCAACCACACCAGGTAAATTCCCTCAGCCCCACATCTTTTTTCTATTGTAGAAATGGGTTAGATGCACTAACTAAAATGAAGAAAATTTGTAGAAAGTGCTCAGAATTTAAACTATATATTAGAGAGTGAGCACATTAATACAGAATATCACCCCATTTTTCATAGCTCAGCACTAGACAAGAAACAAGTGAACAGTTTTCTGAACCAACCTGCACACATTCTGTCAATCCTCTGCCCCATGAATATTATGTTGAGCAGAACAGATCTCTACCAGGTTATTATAATAGACAAAGTAGAGATTTGCATCTGGTTTGTTGGGTAAATATATTTCTTCCAGTTCCATGAAGACTCTCCCCCAAGCATGAAGACACAACAGAGAGAGAAAATGTTCTTAGTCTAATAACTGCTTTCACTAGATAGCTGATTTTTACTACAACTCAAGTATGGTGAATAAAATGAGAGGATTAGCAGTTCTTGATGAAGATGAGCAATAAAGATAGCACTATGATTTGGGGGCAATAAGAGAGAGATTCAGCAAGCAGCGTGGTCACGATTGGAAATTTGATTAAACAACAGTAAATTTCTCCTTGAAAAGATCAGTGCGTCGGTTGAGCTTTAGTCAGCCACATCATCCTGTAAATTGCTTTCAAGATAAGCCAGTACATAAATCTGCTTTGCAAAGATCTGTTACTTCAGAAGAGTCCTTCTACAGACATAAACATGGCTTTTAATGGTACTTGGAAAATAGACAGAAATGAGAACTATGAAAAGTTCATGGAGACGATGGGTAAGTCTTACTTTTCCAATGCCTTCTGCAAGAACAATGCCACTATGGCTGACTACAGACTCGAGCTGTCTGTGAACTACCTTCTGGCCAGCCTGTCCTTTTGCCGTTTGCTGCTCTGCCTTTGCAGAGTGTACTGCGTTTCTCTTCAAGTGATTCCACATGGGCGGAAAAAGATACTGAGAAAAGTTCTGAGTTTAATTATATTATGTTAATCTTAGGCAATTTAAATAATTCCAGCAGAGGAAAAAATCTCTAAGTCTACATTTGAGGAAAACGTTTGGAGAATTTGAATTATAAACTTTAAGCAGAATTCTACAGCAGGAAAACATGAAACTAGTTTAAAAATTACACAGGGAGGAAACCACCATTCTTCAATTTTATAGAAACACTCGATTCAAGTCTTTTTAACAACCTAATACTTACTTTAAGTTTGTACAAACTGTGCATTATATGCATATAAACCTAACCATTCCAGTTGGATAGTGGTTTGTATTATATCAGTACTGGGGAATATGGCCTCAATAAACAGTGTAGAAGAATAAAAATTTGGATCAGAATGGTGGAATAAACTTGCCTGGCCATATAAGAATCACTAAAAAAAGAAATATGATGCTCTAGGTTTTGGGGTGGGTTTTTTTCTGATTGATGTTAATTGATTTTTCTAGGTGTTAACATGATGAAAAGAAAGTTAGGAGCCCATGATAATCTGAAGATCACTATTCAACAAGACGGAAACAAATTTACTGTCAAAGAATCAAGCAACTTCCGGACCATAGAAATTGAATTCACTCTGGGAGTGAATTTTGAGTACAGTCTGGCTGATGGGACTGAGCTTACTGTAAGATACTTTCTATATAATTATATATTTATTATATGATAATAACTTCATGAAGTACAGTTTCAAAATGAATGACTTGCCTTCCTAGTTTATAAGTTAAATTTTACATTAAAGTGTGACAGTTCAGGAATGCTTGCAGCTTATATGCAAGAGCACAAGGTATTCTTAACTGTTAATGGTTCAGCACTCTGCTATGAAACTCATGGTTCCACAGAGTGCCCAAAAAGCACAGTATGTAGCAATTTTCACACGATGGAATCCAGGTGATTACAATTTTACTTCTTACCATACTCAAGTACACCACCTAGAGTGCACAGTGGGTATTTATAAGAAGTTACTTTTTCTCTGTTGATGCAATTAATTAAAAGAAGATGTACTGAGCACTAAAACATCTAGCTTGATGATTATGCAATTAAATAAACTAGTGGGTTTATTAAAACTTCATTTTTACAGCCTTTGGGTTTATTAAAATTTCATTTTTACAGCCTTTCCATCAATGTCCAAAAAACACCATTATTACAGTCTTTTAATCTCTTCTCACTTCTAAGCTTTTCTGCAGTCTTTAAACCATATCATATCTATTGTAAAATATTTGGGGTTTTTTTCCCATTATAGGGTTCTTGGAACATGGAAGGAAATAAACTTGTAGGAACATTTACTAGAAAAGATAATGGAAAAGCACTCACAGCATACAGAGAAGTTGTAGGTGATGAACTTGTTCAGGTGAGTTAAGCAGTCACTTACATACAACTGTATAATATCATGAACTGAAAAAAAATGTGAAAGATGTTCTGAAAATAGGAAATATTTTCTTCAAGCCAGATAATTGTCTTTATCTTTAGTTGAAGGTTTCATTTCGAGTAATCTATCAAAATTTAAAAGTTTAAAATAGAACTTGCAATCTGTGATTATGTTTTTGTACCCATGTGAACTGTATCTTATCGGAAACCTGGGAATACAGGCTGTATATGGGGGCAGGGTATGTGTGTGTATGACATAGACTATACAGGTGTGTTCTGACTGAAGGCCCTTTTCCAAGTGTCTGCCTTGTAAAAGCCTTACCACAGGAGTTTACTCCAGGATAATGCTGTCAATGGCTGACAAATGCCTATTTAAAACAAAGTTTGGGGCAGAGGGTGATGGCACAGAGGGGTAAGTTTGAGGCAAAAGGGAATTTTTTCACAGCTCTGCAGTAGAGTCAGAAACTGGACTGAACTGTAATGATTGAAGATCCTCTCTGCTAGCAGGTCACAAGCTTCTTAAAAGAACAAATTTTTAAAAAACAACTTTGCAGACAAATGTGAGCTTTGAGATATCAAAACCACACAGTCCAATCCCCAGTGCTCTTCGCCCTTCTAACAAAAGCAGTCACATAGATAAAACTTGCTAAGCAGTGGTATTGGGAATACACCGCTTCCGCATATCGGGTTTTTCTGGACTCCCCAAAAGCTTTCCCATGGTGGTTCAGATGTTTGCATAGATAATTTATGCTGATTGACAACAGGCTGCTTTCCTTATGTCCCTTTCCTCAGAGCCTGCAGGAGGGCTGGTAGGCTCCACACAACCACCAGTCATAATTAAATCACAACTGACCATCTCAATGGCATCTGTGAAATGAAACTTTGTAACAGCAGCCACTGATTTTCTTCTTAATTTCTTAACAGACCTATGTATATGAAGGAGTTGAAGCCAAGAGAATCTTCAAAAGGGGCTAAGTTCTTCATGTGGAACAGCACCAGAAGCAAAAACCTATGAAAATAATACCATTTTTCTACATAACCTCTGTTTTGGTTTTTTTTTTTTTCATTGTATCCCCTCACAGCACCTCCTGAGCTACAATTAGTTAGCCCTGTTGAAAACACAGGCTAGTTCCTTATGTTTACTGTCTTGCCTTGAATAAACAAAACCCAATTACACTGTGATAAGAAATGCTAAAATGCTATTTGTACCAAGTCCCACCTGAGTACCACACTGTAAAAGGCTGCAGAAACTATTTTGTATGAGCAAAACTTCAATATTTTTTGCACTGGTTCTCAAATGGCAACTTAGTATCCTGACCATAATTACTTATATTGGTAAATATTTTCTCCGTGTATTGAATATTGTCTAATAAGGATGGCAAAATCTAAAAGAAACCTGACAAGACCCAAGTCTCCAAGGCTGTTCTATGTAAATATAAATATGGAATAAACATAAAATATGGTGTGATAATACAGCTCACAGAGGACTTACCTGATATCCTATTGATACTTTTCTCATACCAATGGGAATAATATAAAGCACGTAGCGATGATCATAGAACCATAGAATAGTTTGTGTTGGAAGAGACCTTAAAGCCCATCTAGTTCCACCCCCCCTGCCATGGGCAGGGACACCTTCCACTAGACCAGGTTGCTCAAAGCCTCATCCCACCTTGGCCATGATACATGGATATCTCACAGAACATAATGTCATTTTATTTGTTTCTAAAAGTATGACCATGCTTTTAAACACACAGATTTTGTTGGTCCAGTTTAACAGGGGTTCAAATAACTCTGCGTGAGGAAGAGTATTAGCAGGCTCTGCATGAGTTTCTTTAAGGTCATGAAGTGAAGGTATATTCACAAGATAGTAATTTCAGACTACACCAACATCAAACACTGGTGTTTCTGATGGGTGACAAATACACACCACATTCTACTCATGTTGTCCAGTCTCAAGTGCTATTTTGAACCCAGCCTCACCTCCCTCGAGTTGAGGTATTTCCTCAGCGTTGCAGGGAAATGGCCTCTTGAGGATCAGCACTAAATCAGATCTGCTGTGCCCCTCTAACAATGCCTCTTGGTGGTCACCTGGTCCTATCCCCATGTCTGCAGGGCAGCATCCTCGCAAGCACCCTTTCTGACACAGGAGCAGAGCCAACCTCCGTGCTGCTGGCACTCTTGTCCTTCAGCAAATGCCCCGAGCTCTTTTTTTGGCTTCCAAGCTTTTTGCAC
The DNA here is from genome assembly GCF_000690775.1 of Eurypyga helias. Taxonomy (NCBI): domain Eukaryota; kingdom Metazoa; phylum Chordata; class Aves; order Eurypygiformes; family Eurypygidae; genus Eurypyga; species Eurypyga helias. The sequence continues at coordinate 5,320 of NW_010261254.1, forward strand.
CCATGATTCTGCTGCCATCATTAGAAAAAGACTGATTCATCTAAACAGGTACACCTAAATTATTATTTTAATGGGCTTTAAAAACACCTCGCAAAATTTACTCCACTGTTCTTTGTTCTCCTTGACTGTCTTTTTGCTGGCTATAAATTAATATGAAGAAAAACATTTTTTCCTTCAGCTAGTTTTTATGACTGAATCCTCTCTTAGCCTGTATTTTTGTGGTCTTCAGCGTCTCACAGCTCCCTCTGCTGCCAAAATGCTCTCATGACGCAAACAGCATTCAAGTTCCGAGTAGGACACATCACTCTCCTTATGGGTTTGGATTTCCCCTCCCAGATATCGATTGTATGTAACTTCCCGTGTAAATATTTTTTACATAATCATACTTCAGTGGGCAGGCATACCACATACACAGCGATGAAGAGAATAGCATTTTAAACAGCCCTTCAGTGTTCAGTTACAGAGATGTAAAATTGAAAAGCAAAGGTATGAAAAACTAAAAAAAACCCCACCCAAAAACAAACAAACAAACAAATCCCAAACATCAAACAAAACCAACACCCTAAAATCTGAAAACAACACTATTACAAAATTCTATCTCTCTCCAGGCTATTTTGTTTAGATACTAAAGGCTTTAAAAGAGAAAGGGATAAAGAATAACGGCTTGCAGTAAGCTATGTGTTAGATGGTTTCAATTAAGGTACTTGCATGTAAAAAGCAGGCTAAACCATACGACATAAGCCCAGAAGCCCTAACCATCAAGTGCTGCTACAGAGTTTAACTTCGTTACCAGCTGCTTGTCATTTTGGCCTGCCTAGGACACTGTCTGACAGAGTCCCTTGGGAGTCTGTCCTGAAGGGCAAAGGAGTCCAAGAAGGCTGAGCATTCTTCATGAAGGAAATCTCGAAAGCGTAGCAGCAGGCCATCCCCATGTGCCAGAAGATGATCTGGCAGGGAAGAAGATGGCCTGGCTGAATCGAACAGAGATCTTTGGCTGGAAATCAGTAAAAAAGGGAGAGTTTATCTCTGGATACCCAGCCCCTTGAACTGGAAGGCAGGGATGGGGAGTAGAATGAAGCCCTTAGAATCCAAGGGGAAACGGTTAGTGACTTGCTACAGCACCTGGACACCCACAAGTCTGTGGAACCAAACAGGATCCACACAAGTGTAATGACGGAGCTGCGGCAAGTGCTCACCAAGCCACTTTCCATCATTTAGCAGCAGTCCTGGCTAACTGAGAAGGTCCCAGTCGACTGGAGATTAGCCAAAGTGATGCCCATCTTGGCCCAAGAAGGGCCAGGACGAGGATCTGGGGAACTACAGGCCTGTCAGTTTGACCTTACTGGCAGGGAAGGTTATGGAGCACATCATACTGAGTGCCATCACACAGTACATACAGGACAACCAGGTGATCAGGCCCAGTCAGTATGGGTTTATAAAAGGCAGGTCCTGCTTGACTCACCTGATCTTCTTCTGTGACAAGGTGATCCACTGACTGGAGGGAAAGGCTGTGGAAGTTGTCTCCCTAGACTGTAGTACAGCTTTTCACCGTTTCCCACAGCATTTTCCTGTAGAAACTGGCTGCTTATGGCAGTGATTGGCGTACTCTTCACTGGGTAAAAAAATGGCTGAATGGCCAGGCCCAAAGCATTGTGGTGAATGGAGTTAAATCCAGTCAGCAGTCAGTCACAAGTGGTGCTCCTCAGGGCTCAGTTCTCTTTACTGTCTTTATCAATGATCTGGACGAGGAGATCCAGTGCACCCTCAGTAAGTTTGCAGATGACACCAAGTTGTTTGCGAGTGTTGATCTGCTTGAGGGCAGGAAGGCTCTTCAGAGGGATCTGGACAGGCTGGATCGATGGGCTGAGGCCAGCTGTATGAGGTTCACAAAGGCCAAGTTCCAGGTCCTGCACTTGGGCCACAACAACCCCTGTAACGCTGCAGGCTTTGAGGACAAGTAGCTGGAAAGCTGCACAGTGGAAAAGGATGATGGCCGGCTGAATATGAGCTAGCAGCGTGCCCAGATGGCCCCGAAGGCCAACAGCATCCTGGCCTGCATCAGGAACAGTGTGGCCAGCCAGACTAGGGGATTGACTGCCCCCTGTACTGGGCACTGGAGAAAAGCCAATGTTACTCCAGTCTTCAAAAAAGGCAAGAAGGAGGACTCGGGTAACTATAGGCTGGTCAGCCTTACCTCCACCCCTGGAAAGATGATGGAACAACTTGTTCTTGCTGCCATCTCAAAGCATGTTGAGGAAAGGAAGCTTATCGTGAGTAGTCAGCGTGGATTCAACAACGGTAAGTCATGCTTGACCAATCTGATAG
>NW_010261255.1:0-1671 GCF_000690775.1 Eurypyga helias
TATGATACAGTTGCTCACGACCCACTGAGCAACAAACAGCCAGGTCCCTAGTAGCTTGAGTCAGAGCCCGAGAGTGACAACAAAGCCATATACCAAATGACCCCCATACACACTAACAAACAAACACAACCAACCGCTAACAACCCTGCCAAGCTTCTAACAAAAAAGTTAAGACTGAGCTAAGAAGCTAGCAAAAACTTTAACTACCCCCACAGGCCACTTCCCCCCTGAATGACATAGAATGGAATGAAATACTGCTTTGGCCAGTTCTCCAAACTGTGAAGGAAGTTAACTCTTTTATGCCTGAAACTAGCCCATTCTACACCTTTTATTTCATACCACTTACATCATGCTCAATTCCCATTAATTCTCATTAACCAGTTTCCCCTTTCCCATCCCATCCTACACAGATATCATTCCCATAGTCTGTGAACCATATTGGCAAAATGTGCATTAAAATGTCCATTAGTCCATGACTTCAGGTTCCATCTGTTGTGGTGGTCACTGGGGAGAGGAAAGGTGGAGTTTTGCGTCGGGTTATTGGGTGCTGAAGCCAGCTAAGGTCAGGTCACTGCTGTGATTCTGGCAAGGCTTGTCCTCTGTAGGTTCAGATGATTTCTGCTGTAGTTATACCTACAACACAGAACTCAAGAGAAGGATTATTTACAGCAATTAATGTCCATCATGCAACTTAATTTATGGGCTAGTTTCACCCAAAATCAAATCCCCTTGAGGTACACATCACACTTCCCCATCTTCTGTCATTACCCACCAAGTACATCCAGGTGCTTGAGCAAAAACAATACCACAGATGGGTTTGCCTTTTCCCAAGGCAGGATTAACCCGGACTGGTTTCCCCAGGATATTCTTAGCATGTATTACAGGGACTTTATCTCCTTCTACAATACCCAAAAGTTCTGCTTGGTGAATACGATTGGCATATCCTTTAGTGTTGTCTAACCAGGTGGCTTTTGCTAAATGTGTATCCCAGTGTTTGAGAGTTCCACCCCCCATTGCTCTCAGTGTAGTCTTTAGCAGTCCATTGCATCATTCAACCTTCCCAGAGGCTGGTGCATGGGAGAGGATGGGATACACCAGAGGATGTGATACACCCACTCAATGCCATGATCTTTGGTCCAAGTGTTTATGAGGCTGTTTCGGAAATAAGTCCTGATGTCTGATTCAATACTTTCTGGGGTGTCATGTCATAGAATCAAATAATGGTTTGGGTTGAAAAGGACCTTAAAGATCATCTAGTTCCAACCCCCCTGCAAGAGGCAGGGTCACCTTCCTCTAGACCAGGTTGCTCAAATCCTCATCCAGCCTGGCCTTGAAGACAGCCAGGGATTGGGCATCCACAACATCTCTGGGCAACCTGTTCCAGTGCCTCACAACTCTTTCAGTGAAGATTTTTTTCCCAATATCTAATCTTAATCTCCCCATTTTTAATTTAAACCCATTACCCCTTGTCCTGTCACTACAGGCCCTTGCAAAAAGTCCCCTCCCAGCTTCCTTGTAGGCCCCCTTCAGGTACTGGAAGGCTGCTATAAGGTCTCCCTGGAGCCTTCTCTTCTCCAGGCTGAGCAAACCCAATTCTCTCAGCCTTTCATCACAGCAGAGGTGCTCCAGCCCTCTGAGCATCTTCGTGGCCTCCTCTGGAGTGGCTCTAAC